>NC_143037.1:64975000-64997500 GCF_057628025.1 Oncorhynchus mykiss | reverse complement strand
TCCTCTCTGCCTCTCTCTTTTCCTCTCTGCCTCTCTTTTCCTCTCTGCCTCTCTCTTTTCCTCTCTGCCTCTCTCTTTTCCTCTCTGTCTCTCTTTTCCTCTCTGCCTCTCTCTTTTCCTCTCTGCCTCTCTCTTTTCCTCTCTGTCTCTCTTTTCCTCTCTGCCTCTCTCTTTTCCTCTCTGCCTCTATTTTCCTCTCTGTCTCTCTTTTCCTCTCTGCCTCTCTTTACCTCTCTGTCTCTCTTTTCCTCTCTGCCTCTCTCTTTTCCTCTCTGCCTCTCTATTTTCCTCTCTGTCTCTCTTTTCCTCTCTGCCTCTCTTTACCTCTCTGTCTCTCTTTTCCTCTCTGCCTCTATTTTCCTCTCTGTCTCTCTTTTCCTCTCTGCCTCTCTTTTCCTCTCTGCCTCTCTCCTTTCCTCTCTGCCTCTCTCCTTTCCTCTCTGCCTCTCTCTTTTCCTCTCTGCCTCTCTCCTTTCCTCTCTGCCTCTCTCCTTTCCTCTCTGCCTCTCTCTTTTCCTCTCTGCCTCTCTATTTTCCTCTCTGCCTCTCTCTTTTCCTCTCTGCCTCTCTCTTTTCCTCTCTGCCTCTCTCTTTTCCTCTCTGCCTCTCTTTTCCTCTCTGCCTCTCTTTTCCTCTCTGCCTCTCTCTTTTCCTCTCTGCCTCTCTTTTCCTCTCTGCCTCTCTTTTCCTCTCTGTCTCTCTTTTCCTCTCTGCCTCTCTTTTCCTCTCTGCCTCTCTCTTTTCCTCTCTGCCTCTCTTTTCCTCTCTGCCTCTCTTTTCCTCTCTGCCTCTCTTTTCCTCTCTGCCTCTCTTTTCCTCTCTGCCTCTCTTTTCCTCTCTGCCTCTCTCTTTTCCTCTCTGCCTCTCTTTTCCTCTCTGCCTCTCTTTTCCTCTCTGTCTCTCTTTTCCTCTCTGCCTCTCTTTTCCTCTCTGCCTCTCTCTTTTCCTTTCTGCCTCTCTCTTTTCCTCTCTGCCTCTCTCTTTTCCTCTCTGCCTCTCTCTTTTCCTCTCTGCCTCTCTCTTTTCCTCTCTGCCTCTCTTTTCCTCTCTGCCTCTCTCTTTTCCTCTCTGCCTCTCTCTTTTCCTCTCTGCCTCTCTCTTTTCCTCTCTGTCTCTCTTTTCCTCTCTGCCTCTCTTTTCCTCTCTGCCTCTCTTTTCCTCTCTGTCTCTCTTTTCCTCTCTGCCTCTCTCTTTTCCTCTCTGCCTCTCTCTTTTCCTCTCTGCCTCTCTCTTTTCCTCTCTGCCTCTCTCTTTTCCTCTCTGCCTCTCTCTTTTCCTCTCTGCCTCTCTCTTTTCCTCTCTGCCTCTCTCTTTTCCTCTCTGCCTCTCTTTTCCTCTCTGCCTCTCTTTTCCTCTCTGCCTCTCTTTTCCTCTCTGCCTCTCTCTTTTCCTCTCTGCCTCTCTTTTCCTCTCTGCCTCTCTTTTCCTCTCTGTCTCTCTTTTCCTCTCTGCCTCTCTTTTCCTCTCTGCCTCTCTCTTTTCCTTTCTGCCTCTCTCTTTTCCTCTCTGCCTCTCTCTTTTCCTCTCTGCCTCTCTCTTTTCCTCTCTGCCTCTCTCTTTTCCTCTCTGTCTCTCTTTTCCTCTCTGCCTCTCTTTTCCTCTCTGCCTCTCTCTTTTCCTCTCTGCCTCTCTCTTTTCCTCTCTGCCTCTCTCTTTTCCTCTCTGCCTCTCTTTTCCTCTCTGCCTCTCTCTTTTCCTCTCTGCCTCTCTCTTTTCCTCTCTGCCTCTCTCTTTTCCTCTCTGTCTCTCTTTTCCTCTCTGCCTCTCTTTTCCTCTCTGCCTCTCTCTTTTCCTCTCTGCCTCTCTTTTCCTCTCTGTCTCTCTTTTCCTCTCTGCCTCTCTTTTCCTCTCTGCCTCTCTCTTTTCCTCTCTGTCTCTCTTTTCCTCTCTGCCTCTCTTTTCCTCTCTGCCTCTCTCTTTTCCTCTCTGTCTCTCTTTTCCTCTCTGCCTCTCTTTTCCTCTCTGCCTTTCTCTTTTCCTCTCTGCCTCTCTTTTCCTCTCTGTCTCTCTTTTCCTCTCTGCCTCTCTTTTCCTCTCTGCCTCTCTCTTTTCCTCTCTGTCTCTCTTTTCCTCTCTGCCTCTCTTTTCCTCTCTGCCTCTCTCTTTTCCTCTCTGTCTCTCTTTTCCTCTCTGCCTCTCTTTTCCTCTCTGCCTCTCTCTTTTCCTCTCTGTCTCTCTTTTCCTCTCTGCCTCTCTCTTTTCCTCTCTGCCTCTCTCTTTTCCTCTCTGCCTCTATTTTCCTCTCTGCCTCTTTCTTTTCCTCTCTGTCTCTCTTCTCCTCTCCATGTCTGTTTTTACTCCCTCAATCTCTCTCCTACCCACCCCCCTTTCAGCCTTCTCCTCTCCACCCTGTTGACTTTTTGTGCCCCTGTCACCCACCTCCCTTCATTTCCCCCTCTCCCTCCCTCCATTCACCCCCTCCACTTCCTCCCTATCCCCCAGTTTTGTGTTGGCACTGAATGGGGCTGAGTGGTTATTTGTCATGTTGGTAGTCGTGACGGAAGACTGTAATACTGCTCTTTCCCCTCCTTTCTCTCTTTCTCTATCTCGCTCACTCTCTCTCTTCTGACTCTTGTGTCTCTCTTTCAGTAGCCCACTGTTCTATTATCACCGTGGTAACCACTACTTCTCACCGCCCACCCTTCATATTTTGTTCTATGACCTCACCTCCTGTTGGACATTATGGACCGTACACCAGCTGAAACCCCCTACACCTACTCCACAAAAACACACACAGACGTACACATCAACACACACACACACACACACACACACACACACACACACACACACACACTCCAATATGCTTTGCACTCTTATTTATTTGATCATGTTTGTTATCATCTATAAAGCAGAAATCTGGACCCCCTCCACCCCATCCTCTCTTCCCTTTCTCTCCCTTCCTCTGTTCCCCTCCCTCCCTATGTGTTGCACACAGTGACACCTGATCTATTTATAACCCTCTGGCTCCATACAATCCCGGTGGACAGGAAGACACCTCCTCCCTAGGCCTGACCATTACTTTTTCCAAAACGTCAGCACCCCCCACCTCTCAACAGACTGCCAATGGAACACAACTGAGAGGGAGGGAGAGGAGGAGGAGAGGAGGAGAGAGGAAGGTGGAGGAGAAGGGAGAGGAGAGCATTATGGGAGGGTGGAAGAGAGAAGAGAGAGAGCGTTGGGGGGGTTAAAGATGATCCACCCCACCCTGCACCTGGGCAGGACCTGTGCTCCCCAGATAACCGCAGCCCACACACAGACACACACACAGACACACAGACACACACACACACAGACACACACAGACACACACACACACACACACACACACACACACACACACACACACACACACACACACACACACACACACACACACACACACACACACACAGACAGACAGACAGACAGACAGACAGACAGACAGACAGACAGACAGACAGACAGACAGACAGACAGACAGACAGACACACACACACAGACACACACGTGCACACGCACACACACACACACACACACACACACACACACACACACACACACACACACACACACACACATTCCATGCACATTGATCGCTGAGATCTAAAGACTTACCCAGAAGGCCTCCTGACAGGATGTCCTGTTGGCACAGGGGGCTGCTGTGGTTGAACATGTACAGTGTCACAAGCACACACATGCATATAGAGAGAAGATTGACTGATTTAGTCAAATAGATGTGCGTTGAGAAGGAACCAGTCGAGGGAAAGGACAGTAGTGTGGAGTAGAGTGTGTGGGTGTGTTTTTATGTGTGTCTGTATTTGTCTATGTGTGTCTGAATGTGGCTTTTAAGTGCTATGTGGTGAAATGGTTTATCTTCTGTTGTCGAAAGCTCCCTCGCCCTCTTTCCCTCCCTCCTTCTCTCAGTGGGGGAAACTATAACAAACACCACCCAACCATCTCATTGGTCCCAAGAGAGAAAGAGAGAGGAGAAGCCCTCAAAAACCAAACCCTTCTCTCCTTTTCTCTCTCTCCTTCTCTCTCTCCTCTCTCTCCTTCTCTCTCTCATCTCTCTCCTTCTCTCTCTCCTCTCTCTCATTCTCTCTCTCCTCTCTCTCCTTCTCTCTCTCCTCTCTCTCCTCTCTCTCCTTCTCTCATTCCTCTCTCTCCTTCTCTCTCTCCTCTCTCTCCTTCTCTCTCCTCTCTCTCCTTCTCTCTCCTCTCTCTCCTTCTCTCTCCTCTCTCTTCTTCTCTCTCTCCTCTCTGTCCTTCTCTCTCTCCTCTCTCTCCTTCTCTCTCTCCTCACTCTCCTTCTCTCATTCCTGTTTTAATTCTGTTTATTTTAGAGGTTTGATCTCTTCTATTTACTGTACTGAGCCCCCCCCATGCCTCACACACTCCTTTACCCGTCTGACCGGTATGGTGGGGGAAGGAGGGGGGGGGGGGGGGTATTTGTACAAATGTAGGCCCTAACAGGATGTGCAGGTCTGCTGGCTTGTGGGTGTGTCAGCTTGGCCCAGTCACAACACACACACACAAACACAGTTGTGGGAGGGTTGCTGCTTCATCCTTCCAACCCCCTCTCTCACCCGTTCCACGCCTCCATCTTTCAACACTCCCTCCCTTGCTCACCTCCTCTCTGTCCTTCCCTTGTGACAACAGCCTCCTCCCTTCTTTTAAATAAGACAAATACGCGTTATTAAATGTAACCTTTATTTAACTAGGCAAGTCAGTTAAGAACCCCAGCCAAACCCGGACGACATTGGGCAAATTTTGCGCGCCCTTTGGGACTCCCAATCACGTCCAGATGTGATACAGCCTGGATCCAAACCAGGGACTGTAGTGATGCCGCTTGCACTGAGATGCAGTGGGGAACCCAGGACTGAAGACTTGGCCAATGAGAATGAAGACTTGGCCAATGAGAATGAAGACTTGGCCAATGAGAATGAGAACAATTGATGGGTTTTTGCGTTGAGTGCTTTGCTGTAGGGTGGTGGTTGGGTATGTGTGTGTTGTGTGTTGTGTTGTGTTGTGTGTGTGTTGTGTGTTGTGTTGTGTTGTGTGTGTGTTGTGTGTTGTGTTGTGTGTGTGTTGTGTGTTGTGTTGTGTGTTGTGTTATGTTGTGTGTGTTGTGTTGTGTATTGTGTTGTGTGTTGTGTGTTGTGTTGTGTTGTGTGTGTGTTGTGTGTTGTGTTGTGTGTGTGTTAGGCTGGCTGTTTTATTTTTTGTTGCCTCCCCAGTGTAGCAGTTAGACTGTTTGGCTGTTTGGCCTTATCCAAGTTCCCCTGAACTCCAACGCATCTCAAGGTTTGGTGTGTGTGTCTTGTGTCTGTGTGTGTGTTTGTGTGTGTGTGTGTGTGTGTGTGTGTGTGTGTGTGTGTGTGTGTGTGTGTGTGTGTGTTGATTAGGTGTGGGGGGGAGACAGGGGAGATATGAAAGCAGAGAGGGAAGTGATAGTACTGTACACCTACACCCCATCTCTCCCCTTCACCTCCCTCTCTCCCCATCTCTCCCCTTCACCTCCCTCTCTCCCCATCTCTCCCCTTCACCTCCCTCTCTCCCCATCTCTCCCCTTCACCTCCCTCTCTCCCCATCTCTCCCCGTCTCTCCCCCTTCACCTCCCTCTCTCCCCATCTCTCCCCTTCACCTCCCTCTCTCCCCATCTCTCCCCGTCTCTCCCCTTCACCTCCCTCTCTCCCCATCTCTCCCCATCTCTCCCCTTCACCTCCCTCTCTCCCCATCTCTCCACTTCACCTCCCTCTCTCCCCATCTCTCCCCTTCACCTCGCTCTCTCCCCATCTCTCCCCGTCTCTCCCCTTCACCTCCCTCTCTCCCCATCTCTCCACTTCACCTCCCTCTCTCCCCATCTCTCCACTTCACCTCCCTCTCTCCCCATCTCTCCCCTTCACCTCCCTCTCTCTCCCTATCTCTCCACTTCACCTCCCTCTCTCCCCATCTCTCCACTTCACCTCCCTCTCTCCCCATCTCTCCCCTTCACCTCCCTCTCTCCCCATCTCTCCCCATCTCTCCCCCTTCACCTCCCTCTCTCCCCATCTCTCCCCATCTCTCCCCATCTCTCCACTTCACCTCCCTCTCTCCCCATCTCTCCACTTCACCTCCCTCTCTCCCCATCTCTCCCCTTCACCTCCCTCTCTCCCCATCTCTCCCCTTCACCTCCCTCTCTCCCCATCTCTCCCCTTCACCTCCCTCTCTCCCCATCTCTCCACTTCACCTCCCTCTCTCCCCATCTCTCCCCATCTCTCCACTTCACCTCCCTCTCTCCCCATCTCTCCACTTCACCTCCCTCTCTCCCCATCTCTCCACTTCACCTCCCTCTCTCCCCATCTCTCCCCGTCTCTCCCCCTTCACCTCCCTCTCTCCCCATCTCTCCCCTTCACCTCCCTCTCTCCCCATCTCTCCCCTTCACCTCCCTCTCTCCCCATCTCTCCCCTTCACCTCCCTCTCTCCCCATCTCTCCCCTTCACCTCCCTCTCTCCCCATCTCTCCCCATCTCTCCACTTCACCTCCCTCTCTCCCCATCTCTCCCCTTCACCTCCCTCTCTCCCCATCTCTCCCCGTCTCTCCCCTTCACCTCCCTCTCTCCCCATCTCTCCCCTTCACCTCCCTCTCTCCCCATCTCTCCACTTCACCTCCCTCTCTCCCCATCTCTCCCCTTCACCTCCCTCTCTCCCCATCTCTCCCCTTCACCTCCCTCTCTCCCCATCTCTCCCCATCTCTCCACTTCACCATCTCTCCACTTCACCTCCCTCTCTCCCCATCTCTCCACTTCACCTCCCTCTCCCCCCATCTCTCCCCTTCACCTCCCTCTCTCCCCGTCTCTCCCCCTTCACCTCCCTCTCTCCCCATCTCTCCACTTCACCTCCCTCTCTCCCCATCTCTCCCCTTCACCTCCCTCTCTCCCCGTCTCTCCCCCTTCACCTCCCTCTCTCCCCATCTCTCCACTTCACCTCCCTCTCTCCCCATCTCTCCCCTTCACCTCCCTCTCTCCCCATCTCTCCCCGTCTCTCCCCCTTCACCTCCCTCTCCCCCCTTCTCTCCCCCTTCACCTCCCATCTCTCCCCCTCTCTCCCCCTTCACTCCCCTCTCTCCCTATCTCTCCCCCTCTCTCCCCCTTCACCTCCCCCTCTCCCCCTTTCTCCCCCTTCACCTCTCATCTCTCCCCCTATCTCCCCCTTCACCTCCCATCTCTCCCCCCCTCTCCCCCTCTCTCCCCTTCACCTCCCTCTCTCCCTATCTCTCCCCCTCTCTCCCCTTCACCTCCCATCTCTCCCCTCTCTCCCCCTCTCTCCCCCTTCACCTCCCTCTCTCCCTATCTCTCCCCCTCTCTCACCCTTCACCTCCCATCTCTCCCCCCCTCTCCCCCTCTCTCCCCCTTCACCTCCCCCTCTCTCCCCATTCACCTCCCCCTCTCTCCCCATTCACCTCCCTCTCTCCCCATTCACCTCCCCCTCTCTCCCCATTCACCTCCCCGTCTCTCCCCATTCACCCCCCTCTCTCCCCATTCACCTCCCTCTCTCCCCATTCACCCCCCTCTCTCCCCATTCACCTCCCCGTCTCTCCCCCTCTCTCCCCATTCACCTCCCCGTCTCTCCCCATTCACCTCCCTCTCTCCCCATTCACCTCCCTCTCTCCCCATTCACCTCCCCCTCTCTCCCCATTCACCTCCCCGTCTCTCCCCATTCACCCCCCTCTCTCCCCATTCACCTCCCTCTCTCCCCATTCACCTCCCTCTCTCCACATTCACCTCCCTCTCTCCCCATTCACCTCCCTCTCTCCCCATTCACCTCCCTCTCTCCCCATTCACCTTCCCGTCTCTCCCCTTTCACCTCCCCGTCTCTCCCCATTCACCTCCCCCGTCATCCCTCTCACCCCTCATCCCTCTCTTCCACCTCATCCCTCTCCCCTGGCCCTGGTAAGTGGAGTCAGTGTATGTGGGGGTTAGGGATTCCTGTCTGGCACAAACACACTCTACATTCCTGTGTTGGACTGAGGAAGCAGCCTAGCTGTCTTCCCCTCCACTTCCAAATGATCCCCTTCTCCTAGAGTCTCCTAAAGTCACAGTATACATCACACACCTCTCTACCTTTCTCCATCTTTCCCTCTCTCTCTCTACCTCTCTCTGTCGCTCTCTACCTCTCTATCTTTCTCTACCTCTCTCTTGTTCTCTCTCTAACTCTCTATCTCCCTCTACCTCTCTCTTGTTCTCTCTCTACCTCTCTATCTCTCTCTACTTCTCTATTGTTCTCTCTCTCCCCATCTGTGTTATTCTCCCCTTAGTTTTCCTTCCCTCTTGTAATCATTATTTTCTAACTCTCCCTTTCTTCCTCTCTCTACCATATCTTCTTTCTTCTAACGTATTACCTATATTCTTCCATCTCTCCCTCCACTCCTCCTCCCATTCAGCCTAATTTATCACTGAGAGACATGTGTGTTTAGTCATCTATCTCCCTCTCCTCTTTCACTTTCCCTCCTACTCTCACTTTCTCTCTGACAATCAGCTCATTTCCCTTTGCTGTCCTCTTTCTATGTCTCATGTTGTCTCCCTTTGAACTCTTTCTATGTCTCATGTTCTCCCTTCTAACTCTTTCTATTTCTATGTCTCATGTTGTCTCTCTTTTAACTCTTTCTCTTTCCATGTCTCATGTTGTCTCCCTTTGAACTCTTTCTATGTCTCATGTTCTCCCTTCTAACTCTTTCTATTTCTATGTCTCATGTTGTCTCTCTTTTAACTCTTTCTCTTTCCATGTCTCATGTTGTCTCCCTTTGAACTCTTTCTATGTCTCATGTTCTCCCTTCTAACTCTTTATATTTCTATGTCTCATGTTGTCTCTCTTTTAACTCTTTCTCTTTCTATGTCTCATGTTGTCTCCCTTTTAACTCTTTCTCTTTCTATGTCTCATGTTGTCTCTCTTTTAACTCTTTCTCTTTCCATGTCTCATGTTGTCTCCCTTTGAACTCTTTCTCTTTCTATGTCTCATGTTGTCTCCCTTTTAACTCTTTCTCTTTCTATGTCTCATGTTGTCTCTCTTTTAACTCTTTCTCTTTCCATGTCTCATGTTGTCTCCCTTTGAACTCTTTCTCTTTCTATGTCTCATGTTGTCTCTCTTTTAACTCTTTCTCTTTCTATGTCTCATGTTGTCTCTCTTAACTCTTTCTATTTCTATGTCTCATGTTGTCTCTCTTTTAACTCTTTCTCTTTCTATGTCTCATGTTGTCTCCCTTTTAACTCTTTCTCTTTCTATGTCTCATGTTGTCTCTCTTTTAACTCTTTCTCTTTCCATGTCTCATGTTGTCTCCCTTTGAACTCTTTCTCTTTCTATGTCTCATGTTGTCTCTCTTTTAACTCTTTCTCTTTCCATGTCTCATGTTGTCTCCCTTCTTACTTTCTCTTTCTATGTCTCATGTTCTCCCTTCTAACTCTTTCTATTTCTATGTCTCATGTTGTCTCTCTTTTAACTCTTTCTCTTTCCATGTCTCATGTTGTCTCCCTTCTTACTTTCTCTTTCTATGTCTCATGTTCTCCCTTCTAACTCTTTCTCTTTCTATGTCTCATGTTGTCTCCCTTCTAACTTTCTCTTTCTATGTCTCATGTTCTCCCTTCTAAGTCTTTCTCTTTCTATGTCTCATGTTGTCTCCCTTCTAACTCTTTCTCTTTCTATGTCTCATGTTCTCCCTTCTAACTCTTTCTCTTTCTATGTCTCATGTTGTCTCCCTTCTAACTCTTTCTCTTTCTATGTCTCATGTTGTCTCTCTTAACTCTTTCTCTTTCTATGTCTCATGTTCTCCCTTCTAAGTCTTTCTCTTTCTATGTCTCATGTTGTCTCCCTTTTAACTCTTTCTCTTTCTATGTCTCATGTTGTCTCTCTTTTAACTCTTTCTCTTTCTATGTCTCATGTTGTCTCCCTTCTAACTTTCTCTTTCTATGTCTCATGTTCTCCCTTCTAACTCTTTCTCTTTCTATGTCTCATGTTGTCTCCCTTCTAACTTTCTCTTTCTATGTCTCATGTTGTCTCCCTTCTAACTTTCTCTTTCTATGTCTCATGTTGTCTCCCTTTTAACTCTTTCTCTTTCTATGTCTCATGTTGTCTCTCTTTTAACTCTTTCTCTTTCTATGTCTCATGTTGTCTCCCTTCTAACTTTCTCTTTCTATGTCTCATGTTGTCTCCCTTTTAACTCTTTCTCTTTCTATGTCTCATGTTGTCTCTCTTAACTCTTTCTCTTTCTATGTCTCATGTTGTCTCTCTTAACTCTTTCTCTTTCTATGTCTCATGTTGTCTCCCTTTTAACTCTTTCTCTTTCTATGTCTCATGTTGTCTCTCTTAACTCTTTCTCTTTCTATGTCTCATGTTGTCTCTCTTTTAACTCTTTCTCTTTCTATGTCTCATGTTGTCTCCCTTCTAACTTTCTCTTTCTATGTCTCATGTTGTCTCTCTTTTAACTCTTTCTCTTTCTATGTCTCATGTTGTCTCTCTTAACTCTTTCTCTTTCTATGTCTCATGTTGTCTCTCTTAACTCTTTCTCTTTCTATGTCTCATGTTGTCTCCCTTTTAACTCTTTCTCTTTCTATGTCTCATGTTGTCTCTCTTTTAACTCTTTCTCTTTCTATGTCTCATGTTGTCTCCCTTCTAACTTTCTCTTTCTATGTCTCATGTTGTCTCCCTTCTTACTTTCTCTTTCTATTTCCCTTTCATGTCTTTCAGTCATATTTCTTTGTCTTTCTATCCTCCCTTCTCTTTCTCTCTCTTTCTCTCCCTCTCTGGGGTGTTTTCTCGTGGTTAGGATGGTATCTTGTGGGCTCATGCTGTCCCTCTTTCTAATGACCCTTTAATAAGAGTGAAAGAGAGACAGGGAGGGAGGGGAGATGATGGAAGGAGGATGGAAGGAAGAGGACAAGACGAACTCTCTAGCTCTGTGCGTGCGTGTGCTTGGGTGTGTGTGTTTGACCGACCCTGTGCCTGAGCTCTCTCCCCCTCTCAGGGGAAGCAGGAAATTAATGGCACTTTTGTAGCCTTGAATAAGCGTGGGGGCCTGTGATGTGTTCTGTCCACTGCGTCCTGGGGGAGAGGCAGTGGGAGACTGCACAGCTTCTGTCGATTTGATCATGAGCAATTAATTTATCTCAATGGTCTCACTTTGATCTGGCACTCTCTATCCCTTTATCTATCCTCCTCTCTATCCCTCCTCTCTATCACTCTATCTATCCTCCTCTCTATCCCTTTATCTATCCTCCTCTCTATCCCTCTATCTATCCTCCTCTCTATCCCTCTATCTATCCTCTTCTCTATCCCTCCTCTCTATCCCTCCTCTCTATCCCCCTTTATCTATCCTCCTCTCTCTCCCTTTATCTATCCTCCTCTCTATCCTCCTCTCTATCCCTTTATCTATCCTCCTCTCGATCCCTCTATCTATCCTCCTCTCTATCCCTCTTCTCTATCCCTCCTCTCTATCCTTTTATCAATCCCTCCTCTCTATCCCTTTATCTATCGTCCTCTCTATCCCTCCTCTCTATCCCTCTATCTATCCTCCTCTCTATCCCTCTATCTATCCCTTTATCTATCCTCCTCTCTATCCCTTTATCTATCCTCATCTCTCTCCCTTTATCTATCCTCCTCTCTATCCCTCTATCTATCCCTCCTCTCTATCCCTCTATCTATCCTCCTCTCTATCCCTCTATCTATTCTCCTCTCTATCCCTCTCTCTATCATTCTCTATATCCCTCTATCTATCCTCCTCTCTATCCCTCTATCTATCCTCCTCTCTTTCCCTCTATATATCCCTCCTCTCTATCCCTCTATCTATCCTCCTCTCTATCCCTCTATCTATCCTCCTCTCTATCCCTCTATCTATCCTCCTCTCTATCCCTCTATATATCCCTCCTCTCTATCCCTCTATCTATCCTCCTCTCTATCCCTCTATCTATCCTCCTCTCTATCCCTCTATCTATCCTCCTCTCTATCCCTCCTCTCTATCCCTCTATCTATCCTCCTCTATATCCCTCTATCTATCCCTCCTCTCTATCCCTCTATCTATCCTCCTCTCTATCTCTTTATCTATCCTCCTCTCTATCCCTCCTCTCTATCCCTCTATCTATCCTCCTCTCTATCCCTCCTCTCTATCCCTCTATATATCCTCCTCTCTATCCCTCCTCTCTATCCCTCTATCTATCCTCCTCTCTATCCCTCTATCTATCTATCCCTCTATCTATCCCTCTATCTATCCTCATCTCAATCCCTCTATCTATCCTCCTCTCTATCCCTCTATCTATCCTCCTCTCTATCCTCCTCTCTATCCCTCTATCTATCCTCCTCTCTATCCCTCCTCTCTATCCCTCTATCTATCATCCTCTCTATCCCTCTATATATCTATCTATCCCTCTATCTATATATCTATCTATCTATCTATCTATCTATCTATCTATCTATCTATCTATCTATCTATCTATCTATCTATCTATCTATCTATCTATTTATCTATCCCTCCTCTCTATCCCTCTATCTATCCTCCTCTCTATCCCTCCTCTCTATCCCTCTATCTATCCTCCTCTCTATCCCTCTATATATCCCTTTATCTATCCTCTCTATCCCTCTATCTATCCTCCTCTCTATCCCTCCTCTCTATCCCTCTATCTATCCTCCTCTCTATCCCTCTATCTATCCTCCTCTCTATCCCTTTATATATCCTCCTCTCTATCCCTCTATCTATCCTCCTCTCTATCCCTTTATCTATCCCTCCTCTCTATCCCTCTATCTATCCTCCTCTCTATCCCTCCTCTCTATCCTCCATCTATCCTCTGTATCCCTCCTCTCTATCCCTCTATCTATCCTCCTCTCTATCCCTCTATCTATCCTCCTCTCTATCCCTTTATCCATCCTCCTCTCTATCCCTCTATCTATCCTCCTCTCTATCCCTCTATCTATCCTCCTCTCTATCCCTCTATATATCCCTCCTCTCTATCCCTCTATCTATCCTCCTCTCTATCCCTCTATCTATCCTCCTCTCTATCCCTCTATCTATCCTCTCTATCCCTCTATCTATCCTCCTCTCTATCCCTCTATCTATCCTCCTCTCTATCCCTCTATCTATCCTCCTCTCTATCCCTCTATCTATCCTCCTCTCTATCCCTCTATCTATCCTCCTCTCTATCCCTCTATCTATCCTCCTCTCTATCCCTCTATCTATCCTCTCTATCCCTCTATCTATCCTCCTCTCTATCCCTCTATCTATCCTCCTCTCTATCCCTCTATCTATCCTCCTCTCTATCCCTCTATCTATCCTCCTCTCTATCCTCCTCTCTATCCCTCCTCTCTATCCTCCTCTCTATCCCTCCTCTCTATCCCTCTATCTATCCTCCTCTCTATCCCTCTATATATCCCTTTATCTATCCTCCTCTCTATCCCTCTATCTATCCTCCTCTCTATCCCTCCTCTCTATCCCTCTATCTATCCTCCTCTCTATCCCTCTATCTATCCCTCTATCTATCCTCCTCTCTATCCCTCTATCTATCCTCCTCTCTATCCCTTTATCTATCCTCCTCTCTATCCCTCTATCTATCCTCCTCTCTATCCCTTTATCTATCCCTCCTCTCTATCCCTCTATCTATCCTCCTCTCTATCCCTCCTCTCTATCCTCCATCTATCCTCCTCTGTATCCCTCCTCTCTATCCCTCTATCTATCCTCCTCTCTATCCCTCTATCTATCCTCCTCTCTATCCCTTTATCCATCCTCCTCTCTATCCCTCTATCTATCCTCCTCTCTATCCCTCTATCTATCCTCCTCTCTATCCCTCTATATATCCCTCCTCTCTATCCCTCTATCTATCCTCCTCTCTATCCCTCTATCTATCCTCCTCTCTATCCCTCTATCTATCCTCTCTATCCCTCTTTCTATCCTCCTCTCTATCCCTCTATCTATCCTCCTCTCTATCCCTCTATCTATCCTCCTCTCTATCCCTCTATCTATCCTCCTCTCTATCCCTCTATATATCCCTCCTCTCTATCCCTTTATCTATCCTCCTCTCTATCCCTTTATCTATCATCCTCTCGATCCCTCTATCTATCCTCCTCTCTATCCCTCCTCTCTATCCCTCCTCTCTATCCTTTTATCTATCCCTCCTCTCTATCCCTTTATCTATCCTCGTCTCTATCCCTCCTCTCTGTCCCTCTATCTATCCTCCTCTCTATCCCTCTATCTATCCCTTTATCTATCCTCCTCTCTATCCCTCTATCTATCCTCCTCTCTATCCCTTTATCTATCCTCCTCTCTCTCCCTTTATCTATACTCCTCTCTCTCCCTTTATCTATCCTCCTCTCTATCCCTCTATCTATCCCTCCTCTCTATCCCTCTATCTATCCTCCTCTCTATCCCTCTATCTATCCTCCTCTCTATCCCTCTATCTATCCTCCTCTCTATCCCTCTATATATCCCTCCTCTCTATCCCTCTATCTATCCTCCTCTCTATCCCTCTATCTATCCTCCTCTCTATCCCTCTATCTATCCTCCTCTCTATCCCTCCTCTCTATCCCTCTATCTATCCTCCTCTATATCCCTCTATCTATCCTCCTCTCTATCCCTCTATCTATCCTCCTCTCTATCCCTCCTCTCTATCCCTCTATCTATCCTCCTCCCTATCCCTCTATATATCTATCTATCCCTCTATCTATCTTTCTATCTATCTATCTATCTATCTATCTATCTATCTATCTATCTATCTATCTATCTATCTATCTATCTATCTATCTATATATATATCTATCTATCTATCTATCTATCTATCTATCTATCCCTTCTCTCTATCCCTCTATCTATCCTCCTCTATATCCCTCCTCTCTATCCCTCTATCTATCCTCCTCTCTATCCCTCTATCTATCCCTTTATCTATCCTCCTCTCTATCCCTCTATCTATCCTCCTCTCTATCCCTCTATCTATCCTCCTCTCTATCCCTCTATCTATCCTCCTCTCTATCCCTTTATCCATCCTCCTCTCTATCCCTCTATCTATCCTCCTCTCTATCCCTCTATCTATCCTCCTCTCTATCCCTCCTCTCTATCCCTCTATCTATCCTCCTCTCTATCCCTCTATCTATCCTCCTCTGTATCCCTCCTCTCTATCCCTCTATCTATCATTCTCTATATCCCTCTATCTATCCTCCTCTCTATCCCTCTATCTATCCTCCTCTCTATCCCTCTATCTATCCTCCTCTCTATCCCTCTATCTAGCCTCCTCTCTATCCCTCTATCTATCCTCCTCTCTATCCCTCTATCTATCCCTCCTCTCTATCCCTCTATCCTCCTCTCTATCCCTCTATCTATCCCTCCTCTCTATCCCTCTATCTATCCTCCTCTCTATCCCTCTCTCTATCATTCTCTATATCCCTCTCTCTATCCTCCTCTCTATCCCTCTATCTATCCTCCTCTCTATCCCTCTCTCTATCATTCTCTATATCCCTCTATCTATCTATCATGTATCTATCTATCATGTGTGTGTGTGTGTGTGTGTGTGTGTGTGTGTGTGTGTGTGTTTGTGTGTGTGTGTGTGTGTGTGTGTGTGTGTGTAAAGGATGTGCATGTAAATGTCTATGGAGAATGTAGGCACCTGAGCTGAGCCATAAGAGAGACTGGGAATTTACCACCCAAGTATCAAATAATGGGGGAAATGTTTGTTTTTAGTCCCTCCACTTTTGATCTGAAATCACCATCACCCACTAGTTAATTAGTAATTTTTCACATTCAGTGTTTGAGCTGGTAATGTATCCATATTTATATCCATATAAAATGTAGGCAATGAATACAGTACCTGGCAAAAGTTTGGACACATCTACTCATTCCAGGGTTTTTATTTATTTTTACTATGTTCTACGTTGTACATTAATAGTGAAGACATCAAAACTAAGAAATAACACATATGGAATCATGTAGTAACCAAAAAAGTGTTAAACAAATCCAAATATATTGTATATTTGAGATTCTTCAACGTAGACACCCTTTGCCTTGATGACAGCTTTCCACACTCTTGGCATTCTCTCAAACAGCTTTATGAAGTAGTTTCAATTAACAGGTGTGCCTTGTTAAAAGTTCATTTGTGGAATTTTTTTCCTTCTTAATGCGTTTGAGTTGTGACAAGATAAGGTAGAAGAAGATAGCCCTATTTTTGTAAAAGTCCAATTCAATATTATGGCAAGAACAGCAAGAACAGCAAGAACAGCAAGAACAGCAAGAACAGCTCAAATAAGCAAAGTCTATTATTACTTTAAGACATGAATCAGTCAATGAAGACCTTTGAAAGTTTCTTCAAGTGTAATTGCAAAAACCTTTAAGCTCTATGATGAATATGGCTCTCATGAGGACCACCACAGGAAAGGAAGACCCAGAGTTACCTCTGCTGCAGAGGAGAAGTGCATTAGAGTTACCAGCCTCAGAAATTGCAGCCCAAATAAATTCTTCACAGAGTTCAAGTAACAGACACATCTCAACATCACGTGGTCAGAGGAGACTGTGTGAATCAGGCCTGAATGGTCAAATTTCTGAGAAAAAAAAACACTACTAAAGGACACCAATAATAAGAAGAGACTTGCTTGGGCCAAGAAATATGAGCAATGAACATTAGACCGGTGGAAATCTGTCCTTTGGTCTGATGAGTCCAAATTTTGGGTTCCAACCGCCGTGTCTTTGTGAGATGCAGAGTAGGCGAATGGATGATCTCTGCATGTGTGGTTCCCACCATGAAGCATGGAGGAGGAGGTGTGATGGTGTGGGGGTGCTTTGTTGGTGACACTGTCAGTGATTTATTTTGAACTCAAGGCACACTTAACCAGCATGTTTACCACAGCATTATGCAGCGATACGCCATCCCATCTGGTTTGTGCTTAGTGGGACTATCATTTATTTTGACCCAATACACCTTCAGGCTGTGTAAGGCCTATTTGACCAAGAAGGAGAGTGATGGAGTGCTGCATCAGATGACCTGGCCTCCACAATCACCCGACCTCAACCCAATTGAGATTGTTTGGGATGAGTTGGACCACAGAGTGAAGGAAAAGCAGCCAACAAGTGCTCAGCATATGTGGGAACTCCTTCAAGACTGTTGGAAAATCCTCCCAGGTGAAACTGGTTGAGAGAATGCCAAGCGTGTGCAAAGCTATGATCAAGGCAAAGGGTGGCTATTTTGATTTGTTTAACACTTTTTTGGTTACTACAGGATTCCATATGTGTTATTTAATAGTTTTGATGTCTTCACTATTATTCTAACATGTAGAAAATAGTAAAAATAAAGAAAACCTTTGAATGAGTAGGTGTGTCCAAACTTTTGACTGGTATTGTAAATAGCACAACTTTGGATTTCACCCCGTCTCAAAATGGAATGGTTTAGACTGTTTGTCAGTGTTCACTCTCCTCCCGCTTCTACCATGTAGTTCAGGTAGAAAAAGCAATTGCTGTCTTCGTTCTGACATTATGAACTTTACCCTATACATCTAGTAATAACCATATGAACTACTAATTATTTAAAGCCAAACTGCCAAAACTATTGCTGATGGTGAACCTGAATGATCAAAATGAAATCTATTGTAGCCTAAGCCCCAATCAACAGGTAGGCTATAGCCAAATGAGAGTCGTGTCTCCAGTGGTAGCTTAGGCTAGTTTATTCCGGTAAAACACCATTTTCAACTGCGCATTTGATAACAATAACGTAGCAAATTACAGTTGTTGCCAGTCAACTACTAAAGCCTAATATTGCACAAGCCATTTTACAAATATTTGACGGTTGAAGGCGATGTTTGGCCTATGTCTTATTGGTCAGCGCGCGAAGCAGCGCAAGTGTGCAGTTTGACTAGGCTACTGATATTACTGGGGTTGTTCAGCATGCACAATGACTTGTAGGTCAACACAGTTACATGCTTAGTTCTATACTGAAGGAGAGGACACATCAGTTGTCACAAAAGATGAAGCATTTTTGGAAGGTAGAAAGAAAGCAATATGAGCAAAAAAAACATGTGAACCAGCGATCCATAACGTTTGAATAGATTTTCTAACCGATGCATGCTACATTTGGATCGTTTGGAGTCCCACGGACCAATGCACTCATACTGTATCTTAAACACTTGAACCGGGGACTGATGCATATCGTTGAATCATTACCTCCCCAAAATATGAGATTAGAGTGTTTCCTCATATGGCTTGCAGGTCAGGGGCTGGTCTGGGGCTGGTCAGGGGCTGGTCGGGGCTGGTCAGGGGCTGGTCCGGGGCTGGTCAGGGGCTGGTCAAGGTCTGCTCAGGGACTGGTCCGGGAGTGGTCAGGGGCTGGTCAGGGGCTGGTCCGGAGCTGGTCAGGGGCTGGTCAGGGGCTGGTCCGGGAGTGGTTAGGGGCTGGTCAGGGGCTAGTCAGGGGCTGGTCCGGGACTGGTCAGGGGCTGGTCAGGGTCCAGGTCAGGTGATGCGGTTAAATCACAGATCTGTCATAGTCCCCTGGCTTTACTCAATTTAGCTCTGACAGCTACATCTCCACTGATCCGCTAATGCTAAGCTAATGCTAAGCTAATGCTAAGCTAGCTCTACTGTAGCTTGGCCTGATTGTACAGTACACAAGTACACACACAAATAGGTATTGACCAAGACTTAGTAGTTAGACCCCCCATGTGGTTCCTGGCGACCTTGAATACTTAACAACAACTCAATCTCTACCCATCTGCTTATCCTGTCTCTCTCTCTCTCTTTCAGTGCTCTCCTCCCTTCTCTCCCTCCCCCTCTCTCTGTCTTCCTCTGTATACTGCCATGCTGAGTAGTCTTCTAAGCCAACTCTCGCCATTGTTAGAGGAAATGTTTCCATGGCTACAGGAGGCACACAGGCAGGCAGCCTAGCTGTGAGTGAGGCAGCAGCAGTACTGATGTTAGGAGACTAGAGATCTGTGGACGGAGACACTCTGCGACGTGATCCACTGAACATCTACTGATGTACAACACTTATTCAGTCACTCCCATCTGAGGAGCTGTCACACGTCTCTAACGCTTATATGACACCCAGACCACCTGTACGCAGACTGGAGGATAGACACGGAACTGTCTGTCTGCCACAGGACTCATGACATCCTCCAGTAGTTCTGATGAGTTTGTATAATAGTCAGTTTCTCAATAGTACAACAGGGTCTAATGGTCTTTCAGTGTGTATGTCTGTCTGTCAGTACGACAGGGTCTAATGGTCTTTCAGTGAGTTTGTCCGTGTATTTGTCTGTCAGTACTACATTGTGTGGTAGTAGTGTTCCTGGCTGTAAACTGGTGGCACCACTCCCTCTCTCCCTTTCTCCCTCTCACTCACCTCTTATTCTCTCTAGCTCTCTTTCACTCATTCTCTCTCAGCTTTTAGCACAAAGCTGTGTGTGTCTGCTTCCCTTCCCCACCCTACATTCCTCTTTCCCCATGCAGCCTCTCCCCCGCTTCCTCCCTCCCTTACCTCCTACTCCCTCACTCACTCTCTCTCTTCCCCTATCTCCCCCGCTTCCTCCCTCCCTTACCTCCTACTCCCTCACTCACTCTCTCCCTTCCCCTATCTCCCCCGCTTCCTCCCTCCCTTACCTCCTACTCACTCACTCACTCTCTCCCTTCCCCTATCTCCCCCGCTTCCTCCCTCCCTTACCTCCTACTCCCTCACTCACTCTCTCCCTTCCCCTATCTCCCCCGCTTCCTCCCTCCCTTACCTCCTACTCACTCACTCACTCTCTCCCTTCCCCTATCTCCCTCGCTCCTACTCTCCCCTTTCCCCGCCCTATCTCTCACCCTCCTTCCCCTATCCCCCTCTGCCTTATGCTATCGTTATTGCTCCCTCTCTACCTCCTCCTATTCTGCTCTCCCTCCAACTCTCATTAACCTTTCCCCTGTCCCTCGCTCCTCTGCTCTCCCTCTCTCCCATTCATCCCCCTTTTCCTCTTGATTTTATTCTATTCCACCCTAACTCTTTCTTTTCCCTATCAGTCTCATTTTCTCTTTCAACCCTCTCTCACATTCCCATTACTCTCTCTCTCTCCATCTCTCCCTCCCACCCACTCTGCTCAGTCCTGTTTCGATAAACTGCATTAATTCCCCACATTGGTGAGAATGGCGCTGCCCAGATTGGTGAGAATGGCGCTGCTCACATTGGTGAGAATGGCGCTGCCCACATTGGTGAGAATGGCGCTGCCCACATTGGTGAGAATGGCGTTGCCCACATTGGTGAGAATGGCGCTGCCCAGATTGGTGAGAATGGCGCTGCCCAGATTGGTGAGAATGGCGCTGCCCACATTGGTGAGAATGGCGCTGCCCAGATTGGTGAGAATGGCGCTGCCCACATTGGTGAGAATGGCGCTGCCCACATTGGTGAGAATGGCGCTGCCCACATTGGTGAGGAGTTTTTTTTTATTTTGCTACTGACTGAACTTTTTTTGTACAAAATGTTTCTGCCATTGTTTCCTATTACGGAAAACAGCTTCTGGACATCAGAACAGCCATCACTAACCTAGATTTGGATGAAGACTTCTACTTCAACGAGTCCATGGCGCAGGACACACTGCTCACCCCGGATCGAGGCCCTAAGCCCAGAGTCTCTCGAGGCCCTAAGCCCAGAGTCTCGGAAAAGGAAACTATGGAGTAAGAGAGGCAGACGTGCGGGTATCCTGATGAAAATCCGCCTCTACCCTTTGTTCTAGTGGCTAATGTAAAATCACTGGAGAACAAACTGGACAAGCTCCATTTGAGAGCTTGTGACCTGTACAACTAGAAGAGACAAAACTCTAGATCATCATTACTCCACTCACAGAATTGCATACAAAGCTCTCCCTCGCCCTCCATCTAGCAAATCTGACCATAACTCTATCCTCCTAATTCCAGCTTACAAGTAAAACCTCAAACAAGAAGTACCAGCGCAATACGGAAGTGGTTCGATGAAGCGGATGCTAAGCTACAGGACCATTTCACTAGCACAGACTGGAATATGTTCTGAGATTCATCTGATGGCATTAAGAAGTTTACCACATCAGTCACCTGTTTCATTAACAATGCATCAACGACGACATCCCCACAGTGACCGTACGTACATATCCCAACCAGAAGCCATGGATTACAGGCAACATCTGCACTGTGCTAAAGGCTGTAGCTGCCGCTTTCAAGGAGCGGGACAATAATCCGGATGCTTATAAGAAATCCCGCTACGAACTCCGACAGATTACCAAGACGCATACTCAGAGCATGCTGGCAAGAGTCTTCACTGACATTTTCAACCTCTCCCTGATCCAGTCTGTAATACCTACATGTTTCAAGCAAACCACCATAGTCCCTGTGCACTAAGGTAACCTGTGTAAATGACTGTTGACCCATAGCACTCATATCTCTAGCCATGAAATGCTTTGAAACCCTGAACCCACTCCAATCCACATACTGCCTCAACAGATCTACAGATGACACAATCTCTATTGCACTTCACGCTGCCCTCTCCCACCTGGACAAGAGGAACTCTTATGTGAGAATGCTGTTCACTGATTACAGCTAAGTATTCAACACCATAGTGCACTCCAAACTCATCACTAAGTTAAGGACCCTGGGACTGAACACCTCCCTCTGCAACTAGATCCTAGACTTCTTGACGGGACACCTCCAGGTGGTGAGGGTAGGCAACAACACATCCGCCATACTGACCCTCAACACGGGGCCTCCTCAGGGGTGTGTAGTTAGTCCCCTCCTGTACTCCCTCTTCACCCATGACTGTGTGGCCCCAAACGACTCCAACACCATCGTTAAGTTTGCTGATGACACGATGGTGGTAGGCCTGATCATCGATGACGGTGAGACAGCCTATAGTGAGGTAGTCAGAGACCTGGCAGTATGGTGCCAGGACAACAACCTCTACCTCAACAAGACAAAGGAGCTGATCGTGGACTATATGAAATGGAGGGCCGAGCACGCCCCCATTCACATCGAGCTGGTCGAGAGCTTCAAGTTTCTCGGTGTCCACATCACTAATGATTTATCATAGTCCACACACAGTTGTGATGAGGGCATGACAACACTTCTTCCCCCTCAGGAGGCTGAAAATATTTGTCATGGCCCTCAGATCCTCAAAGAGTTGTACAGGTGCACCATTGAGAGCATCTTGACTGGCTGCATCAACGCTTGGTATGGACACTGTTTGGCACCGCCCGCAAGGCGCTAGAGTGGGTAGTGCATATGGCCCAAAACATCACTGGGGCCGAGATCCCTGCCCTTCCAGGACCTCTATACCATGCGATGTCAGAGGAAGACCATAACAAAATGGTCAAAGACTCTAGCCACACAAGTCATAGACTGTTCTCTCTGCTACCATACGGCAAGCGGTACTGATGCACCACATCTGGAACCAACAGGACCCTGACCAGCTTCTACCCCCAAGCCAAATAGTTAGTCCAGGTAGCTAATTAATTAAATATTTAACTATAATAATATTTTTATTATTACGTGTCATTACTTTAATATTATTTCTCTACGTTCTCTCTCTCTGCATTGTTG
>NC_143037.1:64960000-64970000 GCF_057628025.1 Oncorhynchus mykiss | reverse complement strand
ACCATAATGTTGACAAATACCACAATGTCCACTAATACCATAATGTTGACAAATACCACAATGTCCACTAATACCATCATGTCGATCAATACCACAATGTCCACTAATAACATAATGTCGACCAATACCACAATGTCCACTAATACCATTATGTTGACAAATACCACAATGTCCACTAATACCATCATGTCGATCAATACCACAATGTCCACTAATGCCATAATGTCGACCAATACCACAATGTCCACTAATACCATAATGTTGACAAATACCACAATGTCCACTAATACCATCATGTTGACAAATACCACAATGTCCACTAATACCATCATGTTGACAAATACCACAATGTCCACTAATACCATAATGTTGACCAATACCACAATGTCCACTAATACCATCATGTCGACCAATACCACAATGTCCACTAATACCATAATGTTGACAAATACCACAATGTCCACTAATACCATAATGTTGACAAATACCACAATGTCCACTAATACCATAATGTCGACCAATACCACAATGTCCACTAATACCATAATGTTGACAAATGCCACAATGTCCACTAATACCATCATGTCGATCAATACCACAATGTCCACTAATACCATCATGTCGATCAATACCACAATGTCCACTAATACCATCATGTCGATCAATACCACAATGTCCACTAATACCATCATGTCGATCAATACCACAATGTCCACTAATACCATAATGTTGACAAATACCACAATGTCCACTAATACCATAATGTTGACAAATACCACAATGTCCACTAATACCATCATGTCGATCAATACCACAATGTCCACTAATAACATAATGTCGACCAATACCACAATGTCCACTAATACCATAATGTTGACAAATACCACAATGTCCACTAATACCATCATGTCGATCAATACCACAATGTCCACTAATGCCATAATGTCGACCAATACCACAATGTCCACTAATACCATAATGTTGACAAATACCACAATGTCCACTAATACCATAATGTTGACAAATACCACAATGTCCACTAATACCATCATGTCTATCAATACCACAATGTCCACTAATAACATAATGTCGACCAATACCACAATGTCCACTAATACCATAATGTTGACAAATACCACAATGTCCACTAATACCATCATGTCGAGCAATACCACAATGTCCACTAATGCCATAATGTCGACCAATACCACAATGTCCACTAATACCATAATGTTGACAAATACCACAATGTCCACTAATACCATAATGTTGACAAATACCACAATGTCCACTAATACCATAATGTTGACAAATACCACAATGGTGTCCATTAATGCCGTAATGACCATTAATACCATAGTGTCCACTAATACCATAATGTCCATTAATGCCGTAATGTCGACCAATACTATAGTGTCCATTAATACCATAGTGTCCATTCATACCATAATGTCCATTAATACCATAGTGTCCATTAATACCATAATGTCCATTAATACCATAGTGTCCATTAATACCATAATGTCCATTAATACCATAGTGTCCATTAATACCATAGTGTCCATTAATACCATAGTGTCCATTAATACCATAGTGTCCATTAATACCATAATGTCCATTAATACCATAGTGTCCATTAATACCATAATGTCCATTAATACCATAGTGTCCATTAATACCATAATGTCCACTAATATCATAGTGTCCATTAATACCATAATGTCCATTAATACCATAATGTCCATTAATACCATATTGTCCATTAATACCATAGTGTCCACTAATACCATAATTTCCATTAATACCATAATGTCCATTAATACCATAATGTCCATTAATACCATATTGTCCATTAATACCATAGTGTCCATTAATACCATAATGTCCATTAATACCATAGTGTCCATTAATACCATAGTGTCCATTAATACCATAGTGTCCACTAATACCATCATGTCCATTAAAACCATAGTGTCCATTAATACCATAATGTCCATTAATACCATAGTGTCCATTAATACCATAGTGTCCATTAATACCATAATGTCCATTAATACCATAATGTCCATTAATACCATAATGTCCATTAATACCATAGTGTCCATTAATACCATAATGTCCATTAATACCGTAATGTCTAATATCATAGTGTGCACAAAAACCGTATGGAATGGAAACCGCATGGAATGACTACTGTACTGCATGTGATCATATCTAGCGGAGGATAGACAGTGTATTAGGAGCGTTGAGTTTGGCTGAAGTGTGATTACTGCAGGACTCGTCCTAGAAGTGTTCCATCTGTAGCCCCGCTGGTTGAGGGGATGCTGGGTAAACAGGTCAAGGGTTATTCACTCGTCCAATGAGCAGATGAGTGAAAGGAGATGGGGGTCAGAGGTCTCTGTCTCTTTCCTCTCCTCCACTTCTACTCCTTCTGTTCCCTCATTCGCTCTCTCTCACACACATACACATACACACATACACACATACATACATACAACCACACACACACAGAGCACAAACAACGGATCTATTTTATTGATTTGACTCCTGTGCTTGCTCGGCTGCCCACTGGAGGGGGAGGAGTAGAGCTCTAATGAATACCTCCACCCTGTGCCCCTTAAACCAAGCCCTACTCCCCCACCTTAATTAACTGTGTGTGTGTGTGTGTGTGTGTCTATGTTTTATGTGTGTGTTCTCTGCCTCCTTATTCAACTGCCCCTGTCTCCCTCTTCTTAACTCGCTTTTCCTTTAGCCTTTTACACAGGAAATTCTCTCTTGTACTGCTTGCTCTCTGTCTCTGTCTCTGCCTCTCTCTCTCTCTCTCTCTCTCTCTCTCTCTCTCTCTCTTTTTGTGTGTGGTCACCCCCAAAGCCAATTTCTCCTTTGGCTGCCTTTCCTTCCAGTTCTCTGCTGTCAATGACTGGAACGAACTGCAAAAATCATAATATACAAATAGAAAATATACAAATAAAAATGTGATTTAAAGACATGTCAATCCAGGCCACTTATTATTGACCAGAGGATCCCTCCCCACATACCTCTAGTTACTTTGTCATGTACACCTTGGCCCCAAAAAGTCTCTCAGACAGACACCCCTCGCATCATCATACAGCCATCCCAACAGTGGTGACTCAAGCCCATCAGTATTCAGCCAGAGGAGAGGAACGCTACAGTCTCACAGCCCCTCTCTCACCTTGACTTTCACCACGGCAACAGAACACGGTAACAACTCCGTGGCAACCAACACACTGCATATCTAACATACCTGAGGACAATGAAAACGAGTCGTACTCTTACCCTCTCCCTCTTCCTATTCTCTCTGCCTTCTCTCTCTCTGCCTTCTTCCTCTCTCTGCCTTCTCCCTCTCTCTGCCGTCTCCCTCTGTCTGCCTTCTCCCTCTCTCTGCCTTCTCCCTCTCTCTGCCAACTCCCTCTCACTGCCTTCTCCCTCTGTCTGCCTTCTCCCTCTTTCTCTGCCTTCTCCCTCTCTCTGCCTTCTCCGTCTGTCTGCCTTCTCCCTCTCCCTACCTTCTCCCTCTCTCTGCCTACTCCCCCTTCCTCTTCCTTCACCCTCTTTCTCTGCCTCCCTCTCTCTGCCTCCCTCTCTCTGCCTTCTCCCTCTCTCTGCCTTCTCCCTCTGTCTGCCTTCTCCCTCTCTCTGCCTTCTCCCTCTGTCTGCCTTCTCCCTCTCCCTACCTTCTCCCTCTCTCTGCCTACTCCCCCTTCCTCTGCCTTCACCCTCTTTCTCTGCCTTCTCCCTCTCTCTGCCTCCCTCTCTCTGCCTACTCCCTCTCTCTGCCTTCTCCCTCTGCCTGCCTTCTCCCTCTTTCTCTGCCTTCTCCCTCTCCCTCTCTCTGCCTTCTCCGTCTGTCTGCCTTTTCCCTCTCTCTGCCTTCTCCCTCTGTCTGCCTTCTCCCTCTTTCTCTGCCTTCTCCCTCTCCCTCTCTCTGCCTTCTCTGTCTGTCTGCCTTCTCCCTCTGTCTGCCTTCTCCCTCTCTCTGCCTACTCCCTCTCTCTGCCTTCTCCCTCTTTCTCTGCCTTCTCCCTCTCCCTCTCTCTGCCTTCTCCGTCTGTCTGCCTTCTCCCTCTCTCTGCCTTCTCCCTCTTTCTCTGCCCTCTCCTTCTTTCTCTGCCTTCTCCCTTTCTCTTCCTTCTCCCTCTCCCTCTCTCTGCCTTCTCTCTCTCCTTCTTTCTCTGCTTCCTCCCTCATTCACTCTCTTCCTTCTCCCTCTCTCTGCCTTCTCCCTCTCCCTCTCTCTGCCTTCCTCCTCTCTCTCTCTGTCTTCTCCATCTCCCTCTTTCTCTGCCTTCTCCCTCTCCCTCTCTGCCTTCTCCCTCTATCTCTGCCTTCTCCCTCTCTCTTCCTTCTCCCTCTCTCTGCCTTCTCCCTCCCCCGCTCTCTGCCTTCTACCTCTCCATCTATCTGCCTTCTCCCTCTCCCTCTTTCTGCCTTCTCCCTCTCTCTGCCTTCTCCCTCTCTCCACCTTGTCCCTCTCCCTCTCTCCGCCTTCTCCCTCTCTCTGCCTTCTCCCTCCACTCTCTCTGCCTTCTACCTCTCCATCTATTTGCCCTCTCCCTCTCCCTCTCTCCGCCTTCTCCCTCTCCCTCTCTCCGCCTTCTCCCTCTCCGCCTCCTCCCTCTCTCCACCTTCTCCCTCTCCCTCTCTCCACCTTCTCCCTCTCCCTCTCTATGCCTTCTCCCTCTCCCTCTCTCCGCCTTCTCCCTTTCCCTCTCTCTGCCTTCTCCCTCTCCCTCTACCTCTCTCTGCCTTCTCCTTCTCCCTCTCTCCGCCTGTCTCCCTCTCCCTCTACCTCTCTCTGCCTTCTCCTTCTCCCTCTCTCCGCCTGTCTCCCTCTCCCTCTACCTCTCTCTGCCTTCTCCCTCTACCTCTCTCTGCCTTCTCCCTCTCTCTGCCTTCTCCCTCTGTCTGCCTTCTCCCTCTCTCTGCCTTCTCCCTCTGTCTGCCTTCTCCCTCTCCCTACCTTCTCCCTCTCTCTGCCTACTCCCCCTTCCTCTGCCTTCACCCTCTTTCTCTGCCTTCTCCCTCTCTCTGCCTCCCTCTCTCTGCCTACTCCCTCTCTCTGCCTTCTCCCTCTGCCTGCCTTCTCCCTCTTTCTCTGCCTTCTCCCTCTCCCTCTCTCTGCCTTCTCCGTCTGTCTGCCTTTTCCCTCTCTCTGCCTTCTCCCTCTGTCTGCCTTCTCCCTCTTTCTCTGCCTTCTCCCTCTCCCTCTCTCTGCCTTCTCTGTCTGTCTGCCTTCTCCCTCTGTCTGCCTTCTCCCTCTCTCTGCCTACTCCCTCTCTCTGCCTTCTCCCTCTTTCTCTGCCTTCTCCCTCTCCCTCTCTCTGCCTTCTCCGTCTGTCTGCCTTCTCCCTCTCTCTGCCTTCTCCCTCTTTCTCTGCCCTCTCCTTCTTTCTCTGCCTTCTCCCTTTCTCTTCCTTCTCCCTCTCCCTCTCTCTGCCTTCTCTCTCTCCTTCTTTCTCTGCTTCCTCCCTCATTCACTCTCTTCCTTCTCCCTCTCTCTGCCTTCTCCCTCTCCCTCTCTCTGCCTTCCTCCTCTCTCTCTCTGTCTTCTCCATCTCCCTCTTTCTCTGCCTTCTCCCTCTCCCTCTCTGCCTTCTCCCTCTATCTCTGCCTTCTCCCTCTCTCTTCCTTCTCCCTCTCTCTGCCTTCTCCCTCCCCCGCTCTCTGCCTTCTACCTCTCCATCTATCTGCCTTCTCCCTCTCCCTCTTTCTGCCTTCTCCCTCTCTCTGCCTTCTCCCTCTCCCTCTCTCCACCTTGTCCCTCTCCCTCTCTCCGCCTTCTCCCTCTTTCTGCCTTCTCCCTCCACTCTCTCTGCCTTCTACCTCTCCATCTATTTGCCCTCTCCCTCTCCCTCTCTCCGCCTTCTCCCTCTCCCTCTCTCCGCCTTCTCCCTCTCCGCCTCCTCCCTCTCTCCACCTTCTCCCTCTCCCTCTCTCCACCTTCTCCCTCTCCCTCTCTATGCCTTCTCCCTCTCCCTCTCTCCGCCTTCTCCCTTTCCCTCTCTCTGCCTTCTCCCTCTCCCTCTACCTCTCTCTGCCTTCTCCTTCTCCCTCTCTCCGCCTGTCTCCCTCTCCCTCTACCTCTCTCTGCCTTCTCCTTCTCCCTCTCTCCGCCTGTCTCCCTCTCCCTCTACCTCTCTCTGCCTTCTCCCTCTACCTCTCTCTGCCTTCTCCCTCTCTCTGCCTTCTCCCTCTCTCCACCTTGTCCCTCTCCCTCTCTCCGCCTTTTCCCTCTCTCTGCCTTCTCCCTCCACTCTCTCTGCCTTCTACCTCTCCATCTATTTGCCCTCTCCCTCTCCCTCTCTCCGCCTTCTCCCTCTCCCTCTCTCCGCCTTCTCCCTCTCTCCGCCTCCTCCCTCTCTCCACCTTCTCCCTCTCCCTCTCTCCGCCTTCTCCCTCTCCCTCTCTATGCCTTCTCCCTCTCCCTCTCTCCACCTTCTCCCTCTCCCTCTCTCCGCCTTCTCCCTCTCCCTCTCTATGCCTTCTCCCTCTCCCTCTCTCCGCCTTCTCCCTTCCCTCTCTCTGCCTTCTCCCTCTCCCTCTACCTCTCTCTGCCTTCTCCTTCTCCCTCTCTCCGCCTGTCTCCCTCTCCCTCTACCTCTCTCTGCCTTCTCCCTCTCCCTCTCTCCGCCTTCTCCCTCTCCCTCTCTCTGCCTTCTCCCTCTCCCTCTACCTCTCTCTGCCTTCTCCTTCTCCCTCTCTCCACCTTCTCCCTCTCCCTCTACCTCTCTCTGCCTTCTCCTTCTCCCTCTCTCCGCCTTCTCCCTTTCCCTCTCTCTGCCTTCTCCCTCTCCCTCTACCGCTCTCTGCCTTCTCCTTCTCCCTCTCTCCGCCTTCTCCCTCTACCTCTCTCTGCCTTCTCCCTCTCCCCTACCTCTCTCTGCCTTCTCCCTCTCCCTCTACCTCTCTCTGCCTTCTCCTTCTCCCTCTCTCTCTCCCTCTCCCTCTCTCCGCCTTCCCCCTCTCTCCGCCTTCTCCCTTTCCCTCTCTCTGCCTTCTCCCTTTCCCTCTACCTCTCTCTGCCTTCTCCTTCTCCCTCTCTCCGCCTTCTCCCTCTACCTCTCTCTGCCTTCTCCCTCTCCCCTACCTCTCTCTGCCTTCTCCCTCTCCCTCTACCTCTCTCTGCCTTCTCCTTCTCCCTCTCCCTCTACCTCTCTCCGCCTTATCCTTCTTCCTCTACCTCTCTCTGCCTTCTCCTTCTCCCTCTCCCTCTACCTCTCTCTGTCTTCTCCCTCTCCCTCTACCTCTCTCTGCCTTCTCTTTCTCCCTCTCTCCGCCTTCTCCCTCTAACTCCCTCTCCCTCTCCCTCTCTCCGCCTTCTCCTTCTCCCTCTCCCTCTCTCCACCTTCTCCCTCTCCCTCTCTCCGCCTTCTCCCCTCCCTCTCTCCGCCTTCTCCCTCTCCCTCTCGCTCTGCCTCTCCCTCTCCCTCTCCCTCTCTCCACCTTCTCCCTCTCCCTCTCCCTCTCTCCGCCTTCTCCCTCTCCCTCTCTCCGCCTTCTCCCTCTCCCTCTCCCTCTCCCTCTCTCCGCCTTCTCCCTCTCCCTCTCTCCGCCTTCTCCCTCTCCCTCTCTCCTCCTTCTCCCTCTCCCTCTCTCCACCTTCTCCCTCTCCCTCTCTCTGCCTTCTCCCTCTCTCCGCCTTCTCCCTCTACCTCTCTCTGCCTTCTCCCTCTCCCCTAACTCTCTCTGCCTTCTCCCTCTCCCTCTACCTCTCTCTGCCTTCTCCTTCTCCCTCTCCCTCTCCCTCTCCCTCTCCCTCTCCCTCTCTCCGCCTTCCCCCTCTCTCCGCCTTCTCCCTTTCCCTCTCTCTGCCTTCTCCCTTTCCCTCTACCTCTCTCTGCCTTCTCCTTCTCCCTCTCTCCGCCTTCTCCCTCTACCTCTCTCTGCCTTCTCCCTCTCCCTCTACCTCTCTCTGCCTTATCCTTCTCCCTCTACCTCTCTCTGCCTTCTCCCTCTCCCTCTACCTCTCTCTGCCTTCTCCCTCTCCCTCTACCTCTCTCTGCCTTCTCCTTCTCCCTCTCTCCGCCTTCTCCCTCTACCTCCCTCTCCCTCTCCCTCTCTCCGCCTTCTCCTTCTCCCTCTCCCTCTCTCCACCTTCTCCCTCTCCCTCTCTCCGCCTTCTCCCTCTCCCTCTCTCCGCCTTCTCCCTCTCCCTCTCGCTCTGCCTCTCCCTCTCCCTCTCCCTCTCCCTCTCTCCACCTTCTCCCTCTCCCTCTCCCTCTCTCCGCCTTCTCCCTCTCCCTCTCTCCGCCTTCTCCCTCTCCCTCTCTCCGCCCTCTCCCTCTCCCTCTCCCTCTCCCTCTCCCTCTCCCTCTCCCTCTCCCTCTCTCCACCTTCTCCCTCTCCCTCTCTCTGCCTTCTCCCTCTCCCTTTCTCCGTCTTCTCCCTCTCCCTCTCTCCACCTTCTCCCTCTCCCTCTCCCTCTCTCTGCCTTCTCCCTCTCTCTCTCTCCACCTTCTCCCTCTCCCTCTCTCTGCCTTCTCCCTCTCCCTCTCTCCGCCTTCTCCCTCTCCCTCTCTCCGCCTTCTCCCTCTCCCTCTCTCCGCCTTCTCCCTCTCCCTCTCCCTCTCCCTCTCCATCTCTCCACCTTCTCCCTATCCCTCTCTCTGCATTCTCCCTCTCCCTCTACCTCTCTCTGCCTTCTCCTTCTCCCTCTCTCCGCCTTCTCCCTCTACCTCTCTCTGCCTTCTCCCTCTCCCTCTACCTCTCTCTGCCTTCTCCTTCTCCCTCTACCTCTCTCTGCCTTCTCCCTCTCCCTCTACCTCTCTCTGCCTTCTCCCTCTCCCTCTACCTCTCTCTGCCTTCTCCTTCTCCCTCTCTCAGCCTTCTCCCTCTACCTCCCTCTCCCTCTCCCTCTCTCCGCCTTCTCCTTCTCCCTCTCCCTCTCTCCACCTTCTCCCTCTCCCTCTCTCCGCCTTCTCCCTCTCCCTCTCTCCGCCTTCTCCCTCTCCCTCTCGCTCTGCCTCTCCCTCTCCCTCTCCCTCTCTCCACCTTCTCCCTCTCCCTCTCCCTCTCTCCCCCTTCTCCCTCTCCCTCTCTCCGCCTTCTCCCTCTCCCTCTCCCTCTCTCCGCCTTCTCCCTCTCCCTCTCTCCGCCTTCTCCCTCTCCCTCTCCCTCTCCCTCTCTCCACCTTCTCCCTCTCCCTCTCTCTGCCTTCTCCCTCTCCCTTTCTCCGTCTTCTCCCTCTCCCTCTCTCCACCTTCTCCCTCTCCCTCTCCCTCTCTCTGCCTTCTCCCTCTCCCTACCTTCTCCCTCTCCCTCTCTCTGCCTTCTCCCTCTCCCTCTCTCCGCCTTCTCCCTCTCCCTCTCTCCGCCTTCTCCCTCTCCCTCTCTCCGCCTTCTCCCTCTCCCTCTCCCTCTCCATCTCTCCACCTTCTCCCTCTCCCTCTCTCTGCCTTCTCCCTCTCCCTCTCTCCACATTCTCCCTCTCCCTCTCTCCGCCTTCTCCCTCCCCCTCTCTCCACCTTCTCTCTCTCCCTCTCTCCACCTTCTCCCTCTCCCTCTCTCCACCTTCTCTCTCTCCCTCTCTCCACCTTCTCCCTCTCCCTCTCTCCGCCTTCTCCCTCTCCCTCTCTCCGCCTTCTCCCTCTCCCTCTCTCCGCCTTCTCCCTCTCCCTCTCTCCGCCTTCTCCCTCTCCCTCTCCCTCTCCATCTCTCCACCTTCTCCCTCTCCCTCTCTCTGCCTTCTCCCTCTCCCTCTCTCCACATTCTCCCTCTCCCTCTCTCCGCCTTCTCCCTCCCCCTCTCTCCACCTTCTCCCTCTCCCTCTCTCCACCTTCTCTCTCTCCCTCTCTCCACCTTCTCCCTCTCCCTCTCTCCGCCTTCTCCCTCTCCCTCTCTCCACCTTCTCCCTCCCCCTCTCTCCGCCTTCTCCCTCTCCCTCTCTTCACCTTCTCCCTCTCCCTCAATCTTTATCTTTCTCAGTTGTTGTACTGTTTCCTTCCTCTCCTTTTAAAATCTTTCTCTTTTTCTCTTTTAC
>NC_143037.1:64887500-64957500 GCF_057628025.1 Oncorhynchus mykiss | reverse complement strand
CTCGCTTCTTAAATTGGTCCTAATCGGCATGTCAGCAAGCTTGCAGCCGGGCATGTAACCCATAGGTCTGCCTTTAAGCAAGCTTGCAGCTGGGCATGTAACCCATAGGTCTGCCTTTAAACAAGCTTGCAGCTGGGCATGTAACCCATAGGTCTGCCTTTAAGCAAGCTTGCAGCTGGGCATGTAACCCATAGGTCTGCCTTTAAACAAGCTTGCAGCTGGGCATGTAACCCATAGGTCTGCCTTTAAGCAAGCTTGCAGCCGGGCATGTAACTCATAGGTCTGCCTTTAAGCAAGCTTGCAGCTGGGCATGTAACCCATAGGTCTGCCTTTAAGCAAGCTTGCAGCCGGGCATGTAACCCATAGGTCTGCCTTAAAGCAAGTTTGCAGCTGGGCATGTAACCCATAGGTCTGCCGATCCAAGATGGCGTAGCAGTAGGACGTATTGTCGTGTTGTGTCCCTTGTATATATCGTTTGTTTTCGTTTTTTTTTTTTTTTTCACATATCTTTAAAACTTTTAGCTGAACCTCAACTTCTTCTAAATACTTCTTCTAAATACTCTCCTGCAACCCGCCTCACCCAACGTAGCTATTTTTCCTAAAGTATTTATATTTACTTCGGACCTTGGAACCCCTCAACTGAAGCTAGCCAACGAACTACCAGCTTCAGCAAAACATTGCTAGCGGTCTTCAGCTAACCGGTCATCAGCTAACCTTTAGCTCGGAAAGCTCTCGCCAGCTCGAACAACGCGACTCTAACCAGAGCATAACGGACCTATTTATTATTTTATTTTTCATCCCCGGATTCCCATCGCAAACGGAACATTTTGAGCTCCTGGGCTACAATATCCAGACCCACGACCGGTCCATCGATGTCACTGCATGAAGAGGAATAAACAGATACCCCCATCGCGACGTCCCCAAAGGCTAACTCTCTAGCCCTTGCTATCTCCTTGCTTGCAAATTCGGCCTGCTAACTGCTAGCTTGTTTAGCCCGGTCCGCTAACTGCTACCGTGTTTAGCACCGTCTACTAACTGTTAGCTTGTTAGCACAGGCCTGCTAACCGTCTGAATCGCCGCGTCCCAAACACTCACTGAACCCATATTTACTTTCTACCCCTTTTCGATTTTTAATTTGTTTATACCTTCCGGTAACCTGCCTCACCCAATGTGATACGGAACCGCTATTATCTTTACATTTTTAGAACACACTCAAGAACCTCCAGAAGCTAACCAGCTAACTGGCTACAAGCTATTTGGTCATTGTTAGTTTTCTAACCTGGATAACACTCACCAGTCCAGCTTCCCTGCCCCATCCACCGCTGCCCCTTGGACACTGATCACTTGGCTACATAGCTGATGCATGCTGGACTGTCCATTAATCACGGTAATCCATTCTGCTTGTTTATGTTTTATCTGTCGGCCCCAGCCGCACTTAGGCTCTGTGTGTAGTTAATCCGACCCTCTCTGCCTAATCAATCGCCATTCTACCTGCTGTTGTTGTGCTAGCTGATTAGCTGTTGTCTCACCTACTGTTTTAGCTAGCTCTCCCAATTCAACACCTGTGATTACTGTATGCCTCGCTGTATGTCTTTCTCAAATGTCAATATGCCTTGTATACTGTTGTGCAGGTTAGTTATCATTGTTTTAGTTTACAATGGAGCCCCTAGTTCCACTCTTTATACCCCTGTTACCTCCTTTGTCCCACCCCCCACACATGCGGTGACCTCACCCATTACAACCAGCATGTCCAGAGATACAACCTCTCTCATCATCACCCAGTGCCTGGGCTTACCTCCGCTGTACCCGCACCCCACCATACCCCTGTTTGCGCATTATGCCCTGAATATATTCTACCATGCCCAGAAACCTGCTCCTCTTATTCTCTGTCCCCAACGCCCTAGGCGACCAGTTTTGATAGCCTTCAGCCGCACCCTCATACTACTCCTTCTCTGTTCCGCGGGTGATGTGGAGGTAAACCCAGGCCCTGCATGTCCCCAGGCACCCTCATTTGTTGACTTCTGTGATCGAAAAAGCCTTGGTTTCATGCATGTCAACATCAGAAGCCTCCTCCCTAAGTTTGTCTTACTCACTGCTCTAGCACACTCTGCTAACCCTGATGTCCTTGCCGTGTCTGAATCCTGGCTCAGGAAGGCCACCAAAAATTCTGAGATTTCCATACCCAACTATAACATCTTCCGTCAAGATAGAACTGCCAAAGGAGGAGGAGTTGCAGTCTACTGCAGAGATAGCCTGCAAAGTAATGTCATACTTTCCAGGTCCATACCCAAACAGTTCGAACTACTAATTTTGAAAATTACTCTCTCCAGAAATAAGTCTCTCACTGTTGCCGCCTGCTACCGACCCCCCTCAGCTCCCAGCTGTGCCCTGGACACCATTTGTGAATTGATCGCCCCCCATCTAGCTTCAGAGTTTGTTCTGTTAGGTGACCTAAACTGGGATATGCTTAACACCCCGGCAGTCCTACAATCTAAGCTAGATGCCCTCAATCTCACTCAAATCATCAAGGAACCCACCAGGTACAACCCTAACTCTGTAAACAAGGGCACCCTCATTGACGTCATCCTGACCAACTGGCCCTCCAAATACACCTCCGCTGTCTTCAACCAGGATCTCAGCGATCACTGCCTCATTGCCTGTATCCGCTATGGAGCCGCAGTCAAACGACCACCCCTCATCACTGTCAAACGCTCCCTAAAACACTTCTGTGAGCAGGCCTTTCTAATCGACCTGGCCCGGGTATCCTGGAAGGACATTGACCTCATCCCGTCAGTTGAGGATGCCTGGTCTTTCTTTAAAAGTAACTTCCTCACCATTTTAGATAAGCATGCTCCGTTCAAAAAATGCAGAACTAAGAACAGATATAGCCCCTGGTTCACTCCAGACCTGACTGCCCTCGACCAGCACAAAAACATCCTGTGGCGGACTGCACTAACATCGAACAGTCCCCGCGATATGCAACTGTTCAGGGAAGTCAGGAACCAATACACACAGTCAGTCAGGAAAGCTAAAGCCAACTTCTTCAGGCAGAAGTTTGCATCTTGTAGCTCCAACTCCAAAAAGTTCTGGGACACTGTGAAGTCCATGGAGAACAAGAGCACCTCCTCCCAGCTGCCCACTGCACTGAGGCTAGGTAACACGGTCACCACCGATAAATCCATGATTATCGAAAACTTCAACAAGCATTTCTCAACGGCTGGCCATGCCTTCCGCCTGGCTACTCCAACCTCGTCCAACAGCTCCCCCCCCCCCGCAGCTACTCGCCCAAGCCTCTCCAGGTTCTCCTTTACCCAAATCCAGATAGCAGATGTTCTGAAAGAGCTGCAAAACCTGGACCCGTACAAATCAGCTGGGCTTGACAATCTGGACCCTCTATTCCTGAAACTATCCGCCGCCATTGTCGCAACCCCTATTACCAGCCTGTTCAACCTCTCTTTCATATCGTCTGAGATCCCCAAGGATTGGAAAGCTGCCGCAGTCATCCCCCTCTTCAAAGGGGGCGACACCCTGGACCCAAACTGTTACAGACCAATATCCATCCTGCCCTGCCTATCTAAGGTCTTCGAAAGCCAAGTCAACAAACAGATCACTGACCATCTTGAATCCCACCGTACCTTCTCCGCTGTGCAATCTGGTTTCCGAGCCGGTCACGGGTGTACCTCAGCCACGCTCAAGGTACTAAACGATATCATAACCGCCATCGATAAAAGACAGTACTGTGCAGCCGTCTTCATAGACCTTGCCAAGGCTTTCGACTCTGTCAATCACCGTATTCTTATCGGCAGACTCAGTAGCCTCGGTTTTTCGGATGACTGCCTTGCCTGGTTCACCAATTACTTTGCAGACAGAGTTCAGTGTGTCAAATCGGAGGGCATGCTGTCCGGTCCTCTGGCAGTCTCTATGGGGGTGCCACAGGGTTCAATTCTCGGGCCGACTCTTTTCTCTGTATATATCAATGATGTTTCTCATGCTGCGGGCGATTCCCTGATCCACCTCTACGCAGACGACACCATTCTATATACTTCCGGCCCGTCCTTGGACTCTGTGCTATCTAACCTCCAAACGAGCTTCAATGCCATACAGCACTCCTTCCGTGGCCTCCAACTGCTCTTAAACGCTAGTAAAACCAAATGCATGCTTTTCAACCGTTCGCTGCCTGCACCCGCACGCCTGACCAGCATCACCACCCTGGATGGTTCCGACCTTGAATATGTGGACATCTATAAGTACCTAGGTGTCTGGCTAGACTCTAAACTCTCCTTCCAGACCCATATCAAACATCTCCAATCGAAAATCAAATCAAGAGTCGGCTTTCTATTCCGCAACAAAGCCTCCTTCACTCACGCCGCCAAACTTACCCTAGTAAAACTGACTATCCTACCGATCCTCGACTTCGGCGATGTCATCTACAAAATTGCTTCCAACACTCTACTCAGCAAACTGGATGCAGTTTATCACAGTGCCATCCGTTTTGTCACTAAAGCACCTTATACCACCCACGACTGCGACTTGTATGCTCTAGTCGGCTGGCCCTCGCTACATATTCGTCGCCAGACCCACTGGCTCCAGGTCATCTACAAGTCCATGCTAGGTAAAGCTCCGCCTTATCTCAGTTCACTGGTTACGATGGCAACACCCATCCGTAGCACGCGCTCCAGCAGGTGTATCTCACTGATCATCCCTAAAGCCAACACCTCATTTGGCCGCCTTTCGTTCCAGTTCTCTGCTGCCTGTGATTGGAACGAATTGCAAAAATCGCTGAAGTTGGAGACTTTTATCTCCCTCACCAACTTCAAACATCTGCTATCTGAGCAGCTAACCGATCGCTGCAGCTGTACATAGTCTATTGGTAAATAGCCCACCCATTTTCACCTACCTCATCCCCATACTGTTTTTATTTATTTATTTTTCTGCTCTTTTGCACACCAATATCTCTACCTGTACATAACCTTCTGATCATTTATCACTCCAGTGTTAATCTGCATAATTGTAATTATTTGCCTACCTTCTCATGCCTTTTGCACACAATGTATATATAGACTCCCCTTTTTTCTACTGTGTTATTGACTTGTTAATTGTTTACTCCATGTGTAACTCTGTGTTGTCTGTTCACACTGCTATGCCTTATCTTGGCCAGGTCGCAGTTGCAAATGAGAACTTGTTCTCAACTAGCCTACCTGGTTAAATAAAGGTGAAATAAAAAAAAATAAAAAAATAAAGCAAGCTTGCAGCCGGGCATGTAACCCATAGGTCTGCCTTTAAACAACCTTGCAGCTGGGCATGTAACCTATAGGTCTGCCTTTAAGCAAGCTTGCAGCTGGGCATGTAACCCATAGGTCTGCCTTTAAGCAAGCTTGCAGCCGGGCATGTAACCCATAGTTCTGCCTTTAAGCAAGCTTGCAGCTGGGCATGTAACCCATAGGTCTGCCTTTAAGCAAGCTTGCAGCCGGGCATGTAACCCATAGGTCTGCCTTAAAGCAAGCTTGCAGCTGGGCATGTAACCCATAGGTCTGCCTTTAAGCAAGCTTGCAGCCGGGCATGTAACCCATAGGTCTGCCTTTAAACAACCTTGCAGCTGGGCATGTAACCTATAGGTCTGCCTTTAAGCAAGCTTGCAGCCGGGCATGTAACCCATAGGGCATGTAACCCGTAGGTCTGCCTTTAAACAAGCTTGCAGCCGGGCATGTAACCCATAGGTCTGCCTTTAAACAAGCTTGCAGCCAGGCATGTAACCCATAGGTCTGCCTTTAAACAAGCTTGCAGCCGGGCATGTAACCCATAGGTCTGCCTTAAAGCAAGCTTGCAGCCGGGCATGTAACCCATAGGTCTACCTTAAAGCAAGCTTGCAGCCGGGCATGTAACCCATAGGTCTGCCTTTAAACAAGCTTGCAGCCGGGCATGTAACCCATAGGTCTGCCTTAAAGCAAGCTTGCAGCCGGGCATGTAACCCATAGGTCTGCCTTTAAGCAAGCTTGCAGCCGGGCATGTAACCCATAGTTCTGCCTTTAAACAACCTTGCAGCCGGGCATGTAACCCATAGTTCTGCCTTTAAGCAAGCTTGCAGCCGGGCATGTAACCCATAGGTCTGCCTTTAAACAACCTTGCAGCCGGGCATGTAACCCATAGTTCTGCCTTTAAGCAAGCTTGCAGCCGGGCATGTAACCCATAGGTCTACCTTAAAGCAAGCTTGCAGCCGGGCATGTAACCCATAGTTCTGCCTTTAAACAACCTTGCAGCCGGGCATGTAACCCATAGGTCTGCCTTTAAACAAGCTTGCAGCCGGGCATGTAACCCATAGGTCTGCCTTAAAGCAAGCTTGCAGCCGGGCATGTAACCCATAGGTCTGCCTTCAAGCAAGCTTGCAGCCGGGCATGTAACCCAATAGGTCTGCCTTAAAGCAAGCTTGCAGCCGGGCATGTAACCCATAGGTCTGCCTTAAAGAAAGCTTGCAGCCGGGCATGTAACCCATAGGTCTGCCTTAAAGCAAGCTTGCAGCCGGGCATGTAACCCATAGGTCTGCCTTAAAGCAAGCTTGCTATTGGTGTATCGTAATGGGACATTTTATCTTTGACATTGCGCACAGTGGTCTACACAACAAAAATGAAATGTGATAAATGTAAAATATTCACAACATGAACGCATGTTAAGATATATGCATTTAATTACATGCAATGTTTTTCCACAGCGTGAGAGATTTCACCACTCCATCATTCTGAGTTTCCCCAAAGTATGTTTTAATGCACCATCCTGTACAGCAGGGATGGTCAGCTGCAGTCCTCGGAGGCCTGATTGGTGTCACATTTACAGTGGTGGAAAGTATTTAAGTAAAAATACTTTAAAATACTACTTAAGTCGTTTTTTGGGGTGTCTGTACTTAACTATTCATATTTTTTACAATTATTACTTTTACTTCACTACATTCCTAAAGAAAATGTGGTACTTTTTACTCCATACATTTTCTTTGACACCCAAAAGTACTCGTTACATTTTGAATGCTTAGCAGGACAGGAAAATGGTCTAATTCATACACTTGTCAAGAGAACATCCCTGATCATCCCTAATGCCTCTGATCTGGCAGACTTACTAAACACATGCTTAGTTTGTTAATGATGTCTGACTGATGGAGCCCCTAGCTATCCATAAATAAATTAAAAACAAGAACATTGTGCCATCTAGTTTGCTTAGTATAAGGAATGTGAAGTTATTTTCACTTTTACTTTTACTTTTGATACTTAAGTATATTTTAGCAATTACATTTACTGTTGATACTTCAGTATATTTCAAACCAAATACTTGGTATTTTACTCAAGTAGTATTTTACTGGGTGACTTTCACTTTTACTTGAGTCATTTTCTATGAAGGTATCTTTACTTTTCCACCCCTGCACAGTTTTGCTCCAGCCTCAGCTAACACACCTGCCTCCAATAATCACCTAATCATGATCTTCAGTTTAGAATGCAGTTTGTAGTCAGCTGTGTTTGCTAGGGATGGAGAAGAAGAGTGACACCATTCAGGCCCTGGAGGACTGGAGTTGCCCACTCCTGCTCTACAGTCATGTCACCACGAACCTCTGCACTCGCTGGCAACAACTGACAAAAAGTCAAACCAATTACATGTGTGCTTTCGATATGCCTACTTTCTTTCAACACAGCCAGTATCGGCCGCCATATTGGGCTGCAACTACCCACTTCTCTCATCTGTCCCATTTCTCACTAACAGATCTGAAAACAAAGGAATATCGGTCATCCGTACAACGCATTCAGAAAGTATTCAGACCATTAGCTTTTTCCACATTTTCTTACATTACAGCCTTATTCTGAAATTGATTCAATTATCAATCTACACACACTACCCCATAATGACAAAGCAAACATAGTTTTTTAGACATTTTTGCAAATGTATATTAAAAAATATGGAAATATAAAATGCACATAAGTATTCAGACCCTTTACTCAGTATTTTGTTGATGCACCTTTGGCAGCGGTTACAGCCTTGAGTCTTCTTGGGTATGACGCTACAAGCTTGGCACACCTGTACTTGGTGAGTTTCTCTCATTCTTCTCTGCAGATCCTCTCAAGCTCTGTCAGGTTGGATGGGGAGCGTTGCTGCGCAGCTATTTTCGGATCTCTCCAGAGATGTGCCTTTTACTGAGGAATGGCTTCCGTCTGGCCATGCTACCATAAAGGCCTGATTGGTGGCGTGCTGCAGAGATGGTTGTCCTTCTGGAAGGTTCTCGCATCTCCACAGAGGAACTCTGACTCAAGAGTCTTGGTGGTTCCAAATTCATTCAATTTAATAATGATGGTGGCCACTGTGTACTTGGGGACCTTCAAGGCTGCAGACATGTTCTGGTACCCTTCCCCAGCACCGTTCCTTGACACAATCCTGTCTCGGAGCTCTACGGACAATTTATTTGACCTCATGGCTTGATTTGCTCTGACATGCACTGTCAACTGTGGGACCTTATCAGGTCTGTGCCTTTCCAAATAATGTCCAATCAAATAAATGTATCACAGGTGAATTCCAATCTAGTTGTAGAAACATCTCAAGGATGATCAATGGAAACAGGATGCACCTGAGCTCAATTTCAAGTCTCATAGCAAAGGGTCTGAATACTTATGTAAATAAGGTATTTCTGTTTTATATTGTGTGTAGATTGATGAGGGAAAAAATCTGTTTAATCAATTTTAGAATAAGGCTGTAATGTAATAAAATGTAGAAAAAGGGAATGGGTCTGAACACTGTACACTATGTTTTTTGGGGGGCAAGTCTATGGTAAAGTGCTTTAGTGTACTCATTTAAAAAATGTGTCATTAGTTTGATATCTTACATGGTTTATGTTGTCATATGTGTAAAGTATAATTTTGTGCTGTTCAACATAACTAATAAAGATCAATCATCAATCAATCAATCAAATTCAATCAACCAATGAATGAATGATTCCTCTCTGTCTCCAGGTGCAGATGTGACAGAGCCCAACAGCTCAGACAGTCGCGGAGAACATCTCGACTTCTTCCTCAAACAGGAAGAAGCTCTGACAATGGGCGAGGCCAACTTCCCGGGTGCCAGCGAATCAGATGGCGCAGGAGGCGGGACCGGGGGTGGGACTACACCATCGGTAGCCAATCTGAGGGCAGCATTGATGAGTAAAAACAGCCTGCTTTCGCTACGGGCTGAGATGCTGGGGGACGATAACCCTGTACTGTTTGAATTCATGCCCAAAGGAGGACACTCCCTTTCACGTAAGTTACTGTTATAGTATGTTACACACAAACAAACACACACACACACACACACACACACACACACTTCAACAGCACTTAACTGCTGTTTGAGTGTCACACAATACCACTGCTACAGAATCATCATTCTCTCATTGGCTTTTGTGAATTTAGTTTTGGTGTGTGCAGGTGTGCGTGTCTATTGCATGCTGTGTGTGTGTGTGTGTGTGTGTGTGTGTTCGTGCGTTCGTGTTCAGTATGTAACAGGTCTGTGTGATGGTGCAAGAGAGGATTACTCAGTTGTGACTCAGTGAGAGAACATTGTGCTGGGATGGCTCCCGGGTGTGTGAGAAAATGTTTCCTGGATTTCTTTGCCGAAGTGTGTGTGTCAGTGTGTGTGTGGTTTCATAAAACAGGGTTTAGCCATGTTCATCTGTGTGTATGAGTGATTGAATGATGTATTGTGCATGGGTGCATGTGGGTGTGTGTCTGAGGCCTTGAGGATGGCCTTCCATACCTTCCCTCTATCTTGGTGTAAATATAGCAGGATGCTAGCCATTGGTATAATAAAAGCTTTTAAATCATCAACTTTAATGTTCCACTCACTGCGCCTCTCAGTCAAGTTATTTTGGACCATTGGAATATACACTAGATGACCAAAAGTATGTGGACACCTGCTTGTCGAACATCTCATACTAAAATCATGGTCATTAATATGGAGTTGGTCCCCCCTTTGCTGCTATAACAGCCTCTTCTACTCTTTTGGGAAGGCTTTCCACTAGATGTTGGAACGTTGCTGCGGGGACTTGCTTCAGTTCAACCACAAGAGCATTAGTGAGGTTGGGCACTGATGTTGGGCGATTAGGCCTGGCTCGCAATCGGCATTCCAATTCATCCCAAAGGTCTTCAATGGGGTTGAGGTCAGGGCTCTGTGCAGGCCAGTCAAGGTCTTCCACAGTGATTTCGACAAACCATTTCTGTATGGACCTCTCTTTGTGCACAGGGGCATTGTCATGCTGAAACAGGAAAGGGCCTTCCCCAAACTGTTGCCACAAAGTTGGAAGCACATAATCGTCTAGAATGTCATTGTATGCTGTAGCGTTAAGATTTCCCTTCACTGGAACTAAGCGGCCTAGCCCAAACCATGAACGACAGCCCCAGACCGATATTCCTCCTCCACCAAACTTTACAGTTGGCATAATGCATTCGGGCAGGTAGCGTTCACTGGCATCTGCCAGAGAACGCGTTTCCACTGCTCCAGAGTCCAATGGCGGTGAGCTTTACACCACTGTGCGGTTGCTCGGCCATGGAAACCCATTTCATGATGCTCCCGACGAACAGTTCTTGTGCTGACGTTGCTTCCAAAGGCAGTTTGGAACTCAGTAGTTAGTGTTGCAACCGAGGACAGACCATTTTTACTCTCTACGCACTTCAGCACTCAGCGGTTCCGTTCTTCCAGCTTGTGTGGTCTACCACTTCGCGGCTGAGTTGTTGTTTTTCCTAGACGTTTCCACTTCACAATCACACGACAGTAACCGGGGCAGCTCTAGCAGGGCAGAAATTGGACAAACTGACTTGTTGTAAAGGTGGCATCTTATGACGATGCCATGTTTAAAGTCACTGTGCTCTATAGTAAGGCCATTCTACTATAAATGTTTTCCTATGGAGATTGCATGGCTGTGTGCTCGATTTTATACACCTGTCAGCAACGGGTGTGGCTGAAATAGCCAAATCCACTCATTTTAAGGGCTGTCCACATACTGCTGTATATAGTGTCTCTCCCTGTGTGTATTTATGTGTGCGTGTTTGTGTGTGTGTTTGTGTGTGTGTGTGTGTGAGGGTGAGGGTGCGTGCATGTGTGTGTGTTTAATTTCTCTTTGCTTTTTTTGGCTGTTAATTGTCTTCTTTGTGCTGAGTTGTGTTTGTCTGTGTTTGAGGGAGATGGAGAAAGAGTCCAACTCTAAACCTGGTCATGCCCTTTTAGCTTTGCCCTGCTCTGATACAATAGGGCTGGAGACTAGGGCTTTGACTGAGTGGACCCCTACACACACACACACACGCACACACACGCACACACACGCACACACACAAACCCTCTGTTGGCTTTAAGTGAAGAGATTGAGGCGCTGTCACAGCAGGCACGCTGCCTCTCATTTGACCTGCCCCTACTGAGGGGCCTCTATCATACACACACACACACACACACACACACACACACACACACACACACGCACACAAACACTTAACACAGATCCTTGAGTAATGATATGAGTAGAATTCAAAGAATGTTATCAGTACCATTTCGTCCTTCTGAAATGTGTCTTATGTGCATAGTAATTTATGATATGTTTAAACATGCCTCTTTATTTGAGTGTCAGCGCATTGTGAACCCTAGGGAAAGTGTTTGTTTGGCCAAACACAGCTTGAAAGCACCACACAATAGGGTGGTTTTGAGAGATGCCTTTCGGGATGTCCAACCAACCCCTCCACTGAGGTTTTCACTCTCTCTTTAAAAGAGAGATGAAAATAAACAAACATTATGTTCTTCAGAGCACTGAGGGAAGGACAAGCCTAGTGAGTTTGACGGATTGCTGCTTTCTCCCCTCAGTACAACCTACCCTCTATCCCTCCCCCAAGTTCTCCTTCACACTCCCTTCTTCTGTCTCTCCTACGACCCCTACCTCACCCCTTCCCTCTTTTACAGTCTCCTCTTCTTCCCTCCCTCTCTCATTCCTTCAGCCTGCATAACACCTCCCCACCTCTCCACCTCTTTAACTTCAAAGCATAGTTATTTAAATCTTTGGGAAAGTATTGATTCATCGAACAGAGTAGTTGGGCGAGGTCACCTGCCCCATTTCACCAGCCATTGCTGCCATTATCACAACTGTGTGTGTGTGTGTGTGTACTAGTTTTCCTATACAATCAGGACTGCAATGTCCTAATAATTCACCGAATAGTCCTGAAAAGGTAGGAAAACAAGAACAATTTTGAAGGGCGTGCCTCCAAATCCGCGAGGGGTCTTTCTGAGGCTCCGTATCTTTGAGTGAGCAAATTCTTGCAGTATCTCGCGAGAATTTGGGACTTCACAAATTTTCTCGTGCAGAAACCTGATTAGATATATAGCTAGTTAAACCAGAGTTAAAAGCCAAAAAGATTACATTCACAATGTCACTAAGCAAAAAACAATCAGAATGACAATATCCATTCAAATAACAAAACATGATTTTGTCATGAGTTCAGTATTATTTACTTGATTTTGCAGACCCACTACTGTGGTGTATCGTCATTAGCTAGCTAGCTAATGTTAGCAAAGGACACCAGCAGTAGGATCTCTATCATTGAATCTCTTGATCCTCTCCCTGAGAATACGTTGTTCGTTATTTTTGATGTTAAGTCGTTATACACTAATATTCCACAAGATGGCAGTATTGAAGCCGGTGGCAGTATTTTCTTTTGTTATGTTACCCAAATGAACAACCCTCAAGTGCATGCATTAGAACATTGGCTGAAATGGTACTCACAAATAATGATTTCATATTTCAAAACTATTTCTTTATCCAAATGAAGGGTACTGCTATGGGACCCCCTATGGCTCCTAACTTTGCAAATGTGTATGCAGGTTACATGGAGAAACAGTCGATTCTCAATCCTCTCAGCAACAAACATTTTGGAAACGGTACATTGATGATATTTTGGTTTTATGGAGGGTGATACAAAACAGCTCAAGGCATTCCATGCTTCTTACCTCTTGTTCTGAGCACCTGAGATTCACTATGCAATCTGACACACAACAAGTAAGTGTCCTTGATCTTTTGATTTTGTGTGAGGATAATGTTCTATACACAGATATTTACAGGAAACCCACTGATTGTAACAGTTTGTTGAGGGTTGATAGCTGTCACCCACTTCCTTTGAACAACTGTTTGCCCTACAGCCAATTCTGTCCAATCAAAAGAATTTGCAAAAAACAATCAGATTTCCACAGAACCATGGCTGTGATGCAAAGAAAATTCAAGGAAAGTGGGTACAAAAATGATCAGATCAATACTGCTGTTGAGAAAATACAAAACAAATCAAGACATGATCTCTTTCAAGCAAAGTCTCGCAAAAAGAAGCATTCTTGCGTTCTCACTACACGTTATTCAATGTGCTCTGAACAATTTAAGGGAATCGTTCACAAACATGTGTAATATGTTTCCGGACCCTCCCTTGGTCGTGCTTTCATAGATGAATTGGTAACCTCTGATTTACCATCCCAAAATACCCCCGCACAACGTCTCCTTGCGCCAGGTGGAAACTACAAGTGTAATGGCTGCGCTCAATGCAATGGCACTTACCAATGTAGATCCTTCAAACACCCCCAAACAGGCAAACAGATCCCAATCAAAGGTGTTATCACGTGTTCCACCAAGGCAGTTATTTATCTTATAACTTGTCCTTGTGATAAAAATGATGTGGGCAAAATGAAGTAACTAAAAGTAAGAATCTCTGTGCATCGTAGCACCATTAGGTGGAAAAACTCCATGTACCCATTTGCGGCCCACTTTTTGGAAGTGAACCACTCTATGTTGTCCCTTTGCTATATCGGCATAAAACACATCACCCTCCCTAGGAGAGGGGGTGACCTTGACAATTGGCTGTTAAAACGAGAGGCTGCCTGGATCTTTAATTTAAAGAACCTTGCTCCCTTCGAGGTCTCAATGTAGACTTTGATCTGAAGCCATTCTTGTGATTCTTGTGTTTTTGTTATCTATTGTAAATAATGTTTGTAGGCCTATGCAGCCAAGTTGTATCTATGATCATATGTTATCCATTCATTCTTCTTTTACATGTTCTAAATATATCTGTAAATCAACCAATGAAATCAAGCCACAGCTGGCCATGATTATAGACACCTGTGTGTCCTTTCAAACTCTATATAAACTAGTGACCCGCATTGTTACTCAATATACCCTGATGAAGACAGCTTGGCTGTGGAAACAGTGGTTATTAAATGATTGCATCTGAGCTCCTAGAGTGTGAGGCCCTCCTTTTATTTTTCAAACTCCGCTAGCCAGCACCTCGCCTAAACAGGTGTGCGTGTCTTCCGCCCTCGGCTACTGTGAGAATACTTGATGATTGTTGATGGAAACAGCGGTTTGTTTCAAATGATTTGGTTTTAAGGCTTCCCCAAACCATATCCCTAAGCTTAATCACTCAGAATGAACACTTAAACACTTAACCCTTTGAGTTGTTTCTGTTTTAACCCTCCATGTCTGGTGATCTCTTAAGTAGGGACACTTGACAAGTAGGGACACTTGACAAGTAGAGACACTTGACAAGTAGGGACACTTGTTGACTTGACATCCTTGCTAAAAGTGCTGACTTAGGATCCCCTTTGCCCTTTGCCCTTTAACCTCTTGACAGCTGAAGGGTCAGTTTAGCCGGACCTTGGTCACATGTACGCACGAACACCAGGCCCATCTAATGCTATACTGTAATGGAAAACTGTCAATTATACAAAAAATGTTTAAAATACTCTGAAATGTTTTACTGCATCATACTCTAAATGATGGTGCATTGTGGGTAAAAAATGTGGGTGGGGTAGAATTTCTGTATTTCGAATGGAACTGTAATTCCACCCAACAGAATACAGTACTGTACCGTAGCTTTGGAGCACCAAAAAAACTTTTGATCACTAGTGGGTGTATGGTATTGTTGTTTCTCTCATTACCATATTTTGAGGCGTACCTTGTAAGAGGCTATATTTGTTGAGTGAGAATACTGTAAGCCGTTGTTAAGGCCTCTAGAAGTGCAAGTGATACAAAACAAATGTTCATTAATATGCTGTAATGTTTGTCAACACTTTACTTAGCAGCCAACCTGCTTGCACCAATACCTTGTAATTACAGTAAACTACTGTAATATACAAACGCCTCCCCTTAACAAATTTAATTCACCCATTCATTCATTAATTCCGATTATGGTAGCATTTACTTTTTTACAGTATAAAACAGTACATTTTACGGAACTATACTGTATGTCATAACACAGTACTTGCTTTGCTGCCGTATTTATGTTACAGTAGGTGTACTGTAATATGAAATACAGAATTGTACTTGTAAGATGCTGTCAAAATCACGCTAACCCCTTCACAATGTATAATTCACCTTCTGGAAAAACTGAATTTCTGTCTGTTAATTCTCTAATTATATCACCTTACTTAGCAGTTTTAGGTACCAGTGATGTTTATTTTACAATCCCCAAACATACCTGATATTTATCTAGAAAGCACGTGGTAACATAGTAATTACGGAATACTGTGCTAATATCTAGTTACAATAGTAGTGTATTGCACTATACTGTATATGTCCCATATCAAACCCTTCTAGCGAGTCCTTTGTGATGTACTTAACTATATTGTGGGGGGAAACGGTGGATCTTTTCTGGGAATTAGGAATTAGTAGTTAGAGGCCCACGTTTGCTGCCTTTGTGTCCCTTTTCTACCCCTTGACCCTTGACCCAGTCAACCACCCTTCTTCTTCAACCCTTCTGCGTCACACCTGGGTTCAAATACTATTTGCTGTATTTCAATTACTTTCAGATACATTTCAGATACATATTTGAAAAATAAATATAAAAATGAACCATAAATATGAACATTTCTGTTTGAAATACAGATATTTAAATACACATGTATTTTAACCAGAAGGGTGTAATTGCAAACTGCAATTATGGGTGCCTTCTGATATCGGCCATTTCTTGATATCAAGTTACATCCACTACTGCTCACCATTGTTCCGTGGCCGTATGTTTCACGCTGGGGACAACAGTTGTTGACAACTGTAGCATTGTAGCTAAACCTAACTATTTTCCTAACCTTTGTCCTCAGTCTCCTAACCTGCCACGCTAATTCACCTAACCTGCCAGGTTAGTTATCTTAGCCTGCTATATAATCAAATCATCTGTGTCGAGAAACCATCAGTCTCATAACACTGGAACTGACCAATGGTAGGTATCAATGAGCTTTTCCTGATATCAGGGAACACCCATGAATTCTGATCTGCTATTACACCTCATTCATTTCAACCCTGGTCTGATCTGCTTCATGTCTCTGTCTCTGTCTCTGTCTCTTTCTCTCTTGTGCTCTGTCTCTCTCTCTCTGTCTCTCTCTGTCTCGCTCACTCTGTCTCTCTTTCGCTCTCTTGCTCTCTTGCTCTCTCGCTTCTTGCTCTTGCTCTCTCATCCCTTCCTCCTACCATTTCACCCCACTTTTCTCCTCCCTACTGACAATGCCTGGGGTAGGGCGGAAATGGAGAGTGTGTGTATGTGTGTGTCTACAGTAAGTGGGAGTGGAGGGAGCGGCAGTTGAACATTCCAGGAATCTGTCCATGGTGGAGCCTCATGGTTTTGTGATTGTGTCCGCTGAGGAGAGGAGAAGAGGGGAAGGGATGTCTAACCCACTGCATAACTCTAGAGACATTCCCTGAAAAACTGCCCCCACACACACACACACACACACACACACACACACACACACACACCAACACATTTATAAACGAACACCATATGGAGTTTCTTTCCAAAACTCTATATATCCATTTTCAGAAATGTTGGTAAATTTTATTTTTATTGTTTAAAGAAATTATGAAAGGGGTTGGTGTTTTTTTTCTCACTATTTAATCATGACATGTATTTGTTTGAAATCTATCACTTGATGGTTTCATTACAGAGAGACAAATAATGTTTTTTTAAACTCTATATATCCACCTCACTCTCAGAGAAATAAGTAGTACTGCTATTTGTGACATACATTTATCATTTTTTTTTAAATGGATCAAGTAATATGAGATCTGTATGTAAAACATCTACATTTAGTCATTTAGCAGATGCTCTTATCCAGAGTGATTTACAGTTCATTCATCTGAAGATATCTAGGTGAGCCAATCACGTATCACAGTCAAATATACAGGATACGTACGTTCCATTCTAGCTAAACAATGGATATAGTGTTTTGAAAGAAAAGCACATTTAATAGACCTAAAATCTATGAATAAAACATCTGAGAACAGTAATATTTTACACACACATGAAGGTACCCATAAGAAATCATTTCTGGTGAAAAAACACAAATGTGAAAAATTGGTGGATAAAGAAACTCTTCTTATACACAGTATTCCCTATTTCCCATCCCAACACACACATATTAACAGTTTTCTACACATTCAGTTTAAAGCTCCTTGACACTACACACACACACACACACACACACACATACACACACTTTCTTTTACATTGCACCTACAGTATATGTGTGAATGTGTGGGTGAGTGATATGGTATTTTAAGGATTCAACAATACATGTTGAATGTGTTAATCAGTTGTCTGCTACACTGTCATATACTGAATGATAGTGAGCCAGCCAGGTAACCCGTGATGCAAGTCCGTATTAAACGTCAGTGCTGTTACCTTTAAGTAGGTTTTGGTTTTGCTAGGGTGTTGTGGACATGGATGGCGGATGGGTAAGCATCTGCCTCTCGTGCCAAAGTTTGCATGTTCAAATCCAGCGATAAGATAGTTGATTTTGAGATTTATCCCAAACCTTAACCATTACCTTAACCATTCAGAGTTAATGCCTAACCTTAACCCTAACCTTAAAAATCTGGAGATAATGCCTTAAGTTAACTTTAAATGCTTTGAAATGTTATGTTTGGAACAACTTAAAAATTGTGCGCTTGAGAAACATGGATGTCTAATTCTGATGTGAGACTGTGAGAGCTAGTTGAAGGAGCAGGGTGTTTTCCTGATTAGACCTACCTTCGCTACGGTTCTCTCCCTAAAATGGATGCTCTCATAGACAGCTGCTCTAATTCAGTATTTTATATTCGACAATACAAGATCCTCATTCGTCTTCTCAAACATCACACAAGCACACACACGTCCGTCCTCTCTGCGTGCACGTGGGTGGAAGGAGAAGGAGAGGATGAACGAAAAAAGAGTGAGAAAAGAGAGTACCAGAGAGTACTCCTAAACCTTTCCTCCTTGCTGGCAGAGGAGAGGAGAGCTCTTTTTGTTCGTTCCTCCTCCTCTCCTCTCCTTTTATCTGCGTTGGGTTAGCCGTGGCGCTGCAGCTGTCTCAGTGTGCCCCCTTGCCCCCTCTCTCTCTCTGTGCTGCTGTTGTGTGGACGCAGACAGATGGTTGCAGTTTGTCCTGAGTGGGTGGGTGAGCCTCGTTTCCTGTGCTCCTCAGGCCTCCACCACCTCCACCACCAGCAGCAGCACCTCCGAAGTGCAACAATCCGACCAGGGGCCACAACAGGGGCCACATTTGATAGCAAACAAGGGGCTGCTTCCTTCTCCTCCTCCTCTCCTCTTCCACTTCTCCCACCTCCTCTTCCACCACCCCCGCCATCCTTCCTCCGTCCGCCCACACTCCCCCTGCAGCCCTCTGAGGCCGGGCCCCTGATGGCCCCTGGATTGCGGGCTGGGGGACCCAGCGCAGCACTCCACTCACACTCAGAGGAGCTGGCTATGAATGTAGAAGAGAATCCTGAGGGTCCCGAGCCCTCTGAGCCTCCACCAGAGGTAAGCAGAAACATCCATGTTCACCCCGGGTGGAAGTTGGCCCTTAAGACACTGATCTAGGATCAGTTTATCCTCACTAGATTATAACCTTAACAATGAGGAGGAGGAATGTAAACCTGACTTGAAATCAGTGTCCAGGGGCAACTTCATCCTACTCCTTCTGTTTTATACCCTGGCAGTAGGGGTGGGGTTGGTAGGGGGTTGTATACCCCTGGGGGTCATGTCTCCCTCCACAGCCCCTCTAGTGTTGTGTCTTTCTTCACCCTATTCTAGCTGACTGTGTGGCATCTGTTGTGTTTCCTGTTCTTATTACTTGTGTTACCGGTGATATCTATTTGTCTGTCCAACCTGTCTGTCCAACCTGTCTGTCCAACCTGTCTGTCTAACCTGTCTGTCTAACCTGTCTGTCTAACCTTGGCTGTGTGTCTTTGATCCTTTCTCATTTCCTCTGGGTGTTTTTTCATGATTTTATTACCTTTAAATTCTATGATTTTTCCTATGCACAATGTCTTAACAAAAGCCCATAGACTACATCTACAACCCGAGATTGCATACATGTAGTTCAGAATTGATGGGAAGTAGTTAGCAGTGATAATAGATGTGATGTTAGGGGTCTGGTGAAACAATGTGGTCCTACAGATGCTTTACATAACAGAAAGGTTTCAGGACTGAATAGAATCAATATCGCTAGACAATAAGAGGGTCAAGAAATGACCTTCTCCATTCTGCCACTGTGGGTGTGTGAGGGTGGGTGGATGGACATGTGCGTGTGTGTGTGTGTAGGAGCAGCAATTGGTTTCAGTGGACTTCCCTCCCTACAAGGCTCTTTATCTCTGTGGACAAGCCATCTGTTTGCCTAGACCATGGTGTTCTGTTCTTCAAGGAGGGAGGGATGGTTAGTGTAGGTGGAGGAGGAGGGGTAGGCTTTAGTTTGGGGATGAACACACACACCCATAGGGAGGGGTCGTTGAACAAACAAAAGTTAATCTGTAACCCCCAACCAGAGATACGAATCCAGAGATACGAATAAATATTGAATACCCTATTGTCTTCCCGCCCCCCCCGTCCCCCCCGTCTCTTTCTATGTCTCTCTCGTTCTCTTGCTCTCCATTTCTCTCTCTATCTTTATCCTAATTTCTCTCTCTCCCTCCACTTGTTACTTTACAGTAAAAAGAGTAATGGGTGATTGTGTTGCAATTCCAGAGATCACAGACTACAGCCCTCAGATCAGACCACTCACTACAGCCCTTAGACCAGACCACACTGACCACACACTACAGCCCTTAGATCAGACCACACACTACAGCCCTTAGATCAGACCACACACTACAGCCCTTAGATCAGACCACCCATTACAGCCCTTAGATCAGACCACACACTACAGCCCTCAGATCAGACCACACACTACATCCCTTAGATCAGACCACACTGACCACACACTACAGCCCTTAGATCAGACCACACACTACAGCCCTTAGATCAGACCACACACTACAGCCCGTAGATCAGACCACACACTAGAGCCCTTAGATCAGACCACACACTACAGCCCTTAGATCAGACCACACTGACCACACATTACAGCCCTTAGATCAGACCACACACTAGAGCCCTTAGATCAGACCACACACTACAGCCCTTAGATCAGACCACTCACTAGAGCCCTTAGATCAGACCACACACTACAGCCCTCAGATCAGACCACACATTACATCCCTTAGATCAGACCACACTGACCACACACTACAGCCCTTAGATCAGACCACACACTACAGCCCTCAGATCAGACCACACACTACATCCCTTAGATCAGACCACACTGACCACACACTACAGCCCTTAGATCAGACCACACACTACAGCCCTTAGATCAGACCACACACTACAGCCCGTAGATCAGACCACACACTAGAGCCCTTAGATCAGACCACACACTACAGCCCTTAGATCAGACCACACTGACCACACATTACAGCCCTTAGATCAGACCACACACTACAGCCCTTAGATCAGACCACACACTACAGCCCTTAGATCAGACCACACACTACAGCCCTTAGATCAGACCACACTGACCACACACTACAGCCCTTAGATCAGACCACACACTACAGCCCTTAGATCAGACCACACTGACCACACACTACAGCCCTTAGATCAGACCACACACTACAGCCCTTAGATCAGACCACACTGACCACACACTACAGCCCTTAGATCAGACCACACACTACAGCCCTTAGATCAGACCACACTGACCACACACTACAGCCCTTAGATCAGACCACACACTAGAGCCCTTAGATCAGACTACACCCAAACACTGATCTCTTTTTCATCTCTGTTTCTAATTATGTGTTTGTTTATTTGAGTTATTAATCCATTAACCATTTTTTTGCTTTCTGACTCTTTCTCTCTTTAACACTTTGTCTTCTTTTTGTGTGCCTTTTGTTTATTCGTGTGTGTGTGTGTGTGTGTGTGAATTGTGTGTGTGTGTGTGTGTGTGTGTGAATGGTGTGTGTGTGTGTGTGTGTGAATATTGTGTGTGTGTGTGTGAATATTGTGTGTCTGTCTGTCTGTCTGTCTGTCTGTCTGTCTGTCTGTCTGTCTGTCTGTCTGTCTGTCTGTCTGTCTGTCTGTCTGTCTGTCTGTCTGTCTGTCTGTCTGTCTGTCTGTCTGTCTGTCTGTCTGTGTGTGTGTCTCTCTCTCTTTCTGTGTGAGTGTGTTCACAGCTTACTTTGCCTGCATGCCCAAAGAATATTCATCCATACATTACATTGGAGTCAGGGTGTTTGTGTGTGTTAACTGTGCATCCTGTGTTGCAGGATGAAGAAGATTCTAAGCAGGGATACAACACAGGTAAGTATGGGGCCTAGAATGGGTTAATTTTATATAGCATATACATGATCAATTCCTTAGACCATATTTCACCACTGTCACAGTATAGGTAGGAATGATTTTTCTGATACACGACATAAGTGGTGGTCGTTCTCACCTCTTTATCTCTCATTCTCTTTCCTTCCCACACTCTTTCTTTACTCTCTCTCCTCCTCTTTTCCCTCCTGCCCCCTCCTCTCTTCCCCCTATTCTCATTCTCCTCTCCTCCTCCTCCCTCTCTCTCCTTCTTCTGCTCCTCTCTCTCAGTACTGGAGTGTGGTCCATCTCCCATGGAGAGGGATCAGATGGCTGAAGGGAGGCATGGTGTGTCCAGGGTGGACGTGTCAGCAGGTGGGGGGAGAGGGGCCTTGTCGGGGCCTGCTTGGCCGCAGGAGCTGGCCTGCTCCCTGTGCAAACGGCTGTTCAGCAGCCTGGAGCATCTCAGGGAGCACGAGTACCGCCACACCCTGTCTCTCACGGCCCTCTCCCTGGACTGGCCTGACCCGCAAGGCCCCTTAGCCGACCACCACCACAACCAGACTCAAGCCTACTCTCAGGGCCTCATTCATTCCCAGTCTCTCTATTGCCTCCCGGTGGCCGAGCATTTTCCACCACGGTACCTCTGCTCCCAGTGTCCAGCCACCTTCACGCTCAAGTCCAATGCAGACCGGCATGAGAAGACCATCCACTTCAAGAGGAAGCTGATGCAGTGCACCTACTGTCTGAAACAGTTCAGAGACCGTACTGATCTACACAGACACCTCTCCTCCGTACACTCCAGAGAGAGAGGCCACTCTTGCCCAGCCTGTGCCAAGGCATTCAGTACCCAAAAGAACCTGGCCACACACATCAAGGTGTGCTACCAGTTGGGGGTAGACTCAGAGTCAGGGAGAGGAGTCGGCATGGGGGTGGGGCAGGGTGGGGTTACTGAGAGACCATGGGGCTTGCATCATGAGATGAAGGTAGACGCCCATAGCAACCATAATAATCATCATCACCATGTGAATGTGGTCGATTGAGCATGGATGCATACAGAGATATAGAGAGTAGACACACACACACACACACACACACACACACACACACACACACACACACACACACACACACACACACACACACACAAAGACATTATACCCATGTCGATGAATGACCTGTGGTCTCATTGCACTGAAGAGGATCACATCCTCCCTAAACCGGTATCTCTCTTCCCATTGGATGAGAGTAGATCTGAGTGGGCCCAATTGGGGTTATATGTAAGAGCACTTATATATTTTCTACAACCGGTGTAATTTATAAGATTAAAGAGTGATCTTTCATAAAAAGTTTGGTTTTTACATACACTACATCACCAAAAGTATGTGGACACCTGCTTGTCAAACATCTCATTCCAAAATCATGGGCATTAATATGGAGTTGGTCCCCCCTTTGCTGCTATAACAGCCTTTACTTTTCTGGGAAGTCTTTTAACTAGATTTTGGAACATTACTGTGGGGACTTGCTTCCATTCAGCCACTAGAGCATTAGTGAGTTCGGGCACTGATGTTGGACGATTAGGCCTGGCTCGCAGTCAGCATTCCAATTCATCCCAAAGGTGTTCGATAGAGTTGAGGTCAGGGCTCTGTGCAGGCCAGTCAAGGTCTTCCATGGCGATCTCAACAAGACATTTCTGTATGGACCTCTCTTTGTGCACAGGGGTATTGTCATGCTGAAACAGGAAAGGGCCTTCCCCAAACTGTTGCAACAAAGTTGGATACACATAATCGTCTAGAATGTCATTGTCTGTTGTAGCATTAAGATTTCCCTTCACTGGAACTAAGGGGTCTAGCCTGAACCATGGAAAACAGCCCCAGACCATTATTCCTCCTCCACTAAACTTTACAGTTGGCGCTAGGCATTCAGGAAGGTAACGTTCTCCTGGCATTCGTTAAACCCAGATGTGTCCTTCGGACTGCCAGATGGTGAAGCTTGATTCATCACTCCAGAGAATGTGTCTACTGCTCCAGAGTCTAATGGCGGCGAGCTTTACACCACTCCAGCCAACGCTTGGCATTGCACATGGTGATCTTAGGTTTGTGTGTGGCTGCTCGGCCATGGAAACCCATTTCACGAAGCTTCCGACGAACAGTTATTGTGCTTCCAAAGGCAGTTTGGAACTCGGTAGTGAGTGTTGCAACCGAGGACAGACCATTTTTGCGCACTCTTCAGCACTCGGCGGTCCTGTTCTGTCAGCTTGTGTGGCCTACCACATGGTGGCTGAGCCGTTGTTGTTCCTAGACATTTCCACTTCACTATAACAGCACTTACAGTTGACCGGGGCAGCAGGGCAGAAATTTGATGAACCGACTTGTTGGAAAGGTGGCATCCTATGACGGTGCCGCTTAGAAAGTCACTGAGCCCTTCAGTAAGGCCATTCTACTGACAATGTTTGTCTGTGGAGATTACATGGCTGTGTGCTCCTGTCAGCGACAGGTGTGGCTGAAATAGCCGAATCCAATAATTTGAAGGGGTGTCCACATACTTTTGTAAATACTGTACAGTGAATGTAGGCGGCGGCCTATATTTTGAAGAAGCCTTTAGGCATCTTTTTAAAAACCACAATTGCTATGCAAAGTGACCAGTGAAAATGTACTGTAACGGCTCACCTGAGTTCCAGCTTTGTTTTATTATGTATCAATATGTGTTTGTTTGTCTGTCTGTTTGTCATTCTGTACAGCTGTCACTTGCTTATGGAGTGCATTGATCGAATGATCAGGGGTGCTCATATCACATTGTTGGTGCTGTTGTTGGAAATAGCTCTGGGTAGAATCAGGTCTAGAATCAGCTTACCTTTGTTAAATCCTCATCGTAACCATCAGGGGGAAAGCACAAAACTGACCTTAGAGTGTATAGCGAAACCTTTTTTCTTCTACTTGGGTTCTTGTGGTGTTTATTCTATTCCCTAGCCGCCGGTCTCCCTCTGTGTCGCCAGCTGAAGCTCTCTTCTCCATATTAGGAAGGGAGATTTGGATCTCCTACTCTTTACATACCACTAAAACTGCTCATAAACTGACCTCTAGTCACCACACATCAGCACCACCTGCAGGTAATCATATGTACTACACATTCCCTGTCAGCGTTGATTCTGTACACTAACATCAGAGGTCTGTTCTGGGAGCGGAGTGCCCTAACCCTATACAGTCTGAAACAATGCTACAATAATCTGTTTTTAACCTTCAAATCAGGAAGTGTCATCATCATCATCATCAGATGTAAAAACAGAGGTCCGTCATACATTCAGAGCAGGCCTACAATAAGTTCACATGTGACACATACAACAGCCCTGAGAGGGTAACGTTCACGCAAATGGTTTTGCACTGAATTATGCCTAGTTGGATTTGAGGAAAGGTTTTGATCTATATTTCTGCACACGGAGTTCCTCTCCTTTATCTGTTTTGATAAAGCTTTTTGGGCTTCCGAGTGGCGCAGCGGTCTAAGGCCCTGCATCTCAGTGCTAGAGGCATCACTACAGACCCTGGTTTGATTCTAGGCTGTATCACAACTGGCCGAGATCATGGAGTCCCATAGGGCGGCGCAGAGTTGCTAGGGGAGGGTTTGGCCGAGGTAGGCCGGGTTAAAGGAGTGTTTGGCCGAGGTAGGCGGGGTTAAAGGAGTGTTTGGCCGAGGTAGGCGGGGTTAAAGGAGTGTTTGGCCGAGGTAGGCGGGGTTAAAGGAGTGTTTGGCCGAGGTAGGCGGGGTTAAAGGAGTGTTTGGCCGAGGTAGGCGGGGTTAAAGGAGTGTTTGGCCGAGGTAGGCGGGGTTAAAGGAGGGTTTGGCCGAGCGTCGTCCGGGTTAAAGGAGTGTTTGGCCGAGGTAGGCGGGGTTAAAGGAGTGTTTGGCCGAGGTAGGCGGGGTTAAAGGAGTGTTTGGCCGAGGTAGGCGGGGTTAAAGGAGTGTTTGGCCGAGGTAGGCGGGGTTAAAGGAGTGTTTGGCCGAGCGTCGTCCGGGTTAAAGGAGGGTTTGGCCGAGCGTCGTCCGGGTTAAAGGAGGGTTTGGCCGAGGTAGGCCTTCATTGTAAATAAGAATTTGTTCTTAACTGACTTGCCAAGGTAAATTAAGGTTAAATAAATGATATGCAGGAAGTTGACTGGTGAACACAGGTGTCTGTGAAGGGCATTTGACATGTTTTCCTACATCCGTCCTGTGTTGTTTTTAGATCAGTGGAGATGAAAAGAGTACCAAGCCACTTAAAACAATACAGACATGCTTGCGGGCGGGTTAGGGTGGGGTTAGAGTTGTTTCAAGTTCCTTTCTCTCTGTGCGCTGACCCAAATCCTCCTAACCCCCTCTATAAGCCCAGCTGATGGAGAATAGTAATTGGCTCTTCTCAGCTCCAGCCCTCACTGACCTATGACCCCTCCTTGGGACGACCCCTCCTTGGGTCAATGTTGGGGCGGCAGGTAGCCTAGTGGTTAGGATGTTGGACTAGTAACCGAAAGGTTGCAAGATCAAATCCCTGAGCTGACAAGGTAAACATCTGTCGTTCTGCCCCTGAACAGGCAGTTAACCCGCTGTTCCTAGGCCGTCATTGAAAATAAGAATTTGTTCTTAACTGACCTGCCTAGTTAAATAAAGGTAAAGGGTAGGGACATCTCAAGGATCCCAGATAACACTAACATAAGAGGAAGTGGGCAGAGGAGGGCCATGACTTCTCTGTCGTCATAGGAACAAGTGGAAAGCATGGGAGGAAGGGGAAGGATTGGAGGGGAAGGGGGAGGATTTAAGGATTGGAGCGGAAGGGGGAGGATTGGAGGGGAAGGGGGAGGATTGGAGAGGGATGGGTGGAAAAAGGAGTGGAAAGAGAGAGAGACAGTGACAGCGAGAAGATGGGGGAGGGAGATAGGAGGTTAGATGGTGTTGTCTGAGAGGTTCAGAGTGTCCATTGTAACATAGTCACAGTCTGTGGTTGATATACTGTTTGAATTAGTGTAGGGCTACAGACAGGGAGTAATGGTTGTGGATGGCAGGGTGGGACTAGGAACTAGGACAAACATATCACTTACTGTATCTTAAATGGAATTCCTTATAGACTGTTTGTCTTCCTCCTGCTTGTTACTGCATGAAAACAAGGTGCGTTGAATGCGTTTTGCATGTATAATTTGGTCATTGGATTGATGCTATTTCAGTAACTGAATTATAGAACCACAAAGCTCTCTCTCTCTTTCTTTCTCTGGCGGTCCTTAAGGATACACTTGTCACAGTGTTTGAGTGGTCTGACTAAAATGCTGTCTTGCCACAAACGTTATTCTCTGAGAGCTAGGACTCCTAAAATAGGAATTAGAATACTAGAATACCTCCACTTCCTCATTCTGAGGTAAAAAGCGTATTTTTCTGTCTGTTTGATGTGACTGTAGTACAGTTGCATAGGGAAGTTAGCTGTAAAGTCCTAATTTTCTGGAAGTGCATCAACCAATTAACCAATCAACCAACCACTCATTCAATCAAATTTGGATTTATACAGCACTTTTTACAAATGCAGCTGACCCAAAGAGAAAGCCGGGTGTCAAACCACAAAGATCAATGACAATCTAAAGCTGTGTTTGTCAGTCTAGGTCAATGTGTGTCCTGTCTGTGCCCATACCCTTCCATGGAACCTTATACAGATCCTATTCAATGATCAAAGTATTCTAATTCCTAATTCTATGCCTCAACCATTATGACTGGGGGGTCATTTGAGACGTGTCCCTTATGTCGTTTTGGTGTTTTCCACATAACCAGGTATGAGAACAGACCAACATGTTAAGTGGAACTTGTCATCTTGTTTAAGGAACTTGTCCCTGAGCTGGTCTCAGAGAGAATGAATGTTCTGGCCTATGGTCAAACAGGAAAGCAGGCTAGGCTTCTCTCATGTGAACCAGACTGGTTAGGAGCCATTTTTAAAAAGAGCCAATGAGGTGGATTTCGGTTGCAATATTGGGATTTTCTTTAGTAAATTCTTAGAGCAAAAATACAATGCATTTTAGACTGTATTTTTTGTCTTTTAATTCCAAATATCAAAGATCGATATGTATTTGTGTAATGTTTCTAGGGTAGTTTGTATTCTGTAATCAATAAACTGTGAACGAAAACCCATTGGGAGGTTGATTATTTTGTTGTTGTGTTTGTGTGTTATAGTTATGGAGAAATATACAGTACACACATACTATATAAAATCATGCATTTTATACACTTACTTTTTCCTTTCCTAAATTGTCTAACCAGGTACAAAATATGTATCTGCATACTGTATGAGTATGGAAAAAGCCTTATTTTCGTTGTAGGTATAGACCATATTCTTACTTTAATTCCCCCTACCGTGATTCCACATTGGCAGAGTGAGTCAGGTTGAACAATCAATCTGGGTATTTTGACTTGAGGACATTTTGTGCAAATCTCCCATTGACACATATGCAGGATCTGTATGAAATGTCGAGTTACGCCCATGTTTCCCAACCAAGTTGGGCATAACAGTGTGAGGCTGGATGAAGCGTTGTATTCATACTCTCCATTCTGACTCCCTGAGCCTTTCTAATCCACATTCTGTTTATGTCAGGTGAACAGCCTGTCTGTCATGTTGATTGGGGTTTCTTCTCAACCAATCTATTAAGCTTCTTGCCCTGCCACATATAGTCAAAGTCCGGATAAGACACACACACACACACACACACACACAGGCGTCCACGCACGCACACACAGATGTCTGCTTGAGCATCTACTTAACCTTTTGTCCAGACTTTGATCTGATGGGCTTAGTGGAGGCTGTAAAAGCTGAATTACAGCAGTGTGGTTTTACAGTCCTGTTTACACTATGCGATCGTAGGGTTGCAAAATTCCAGGAACTTTCAACATGGCAACCCTGTGTTTGTCCTGTCCTCCTTTTACCTGACTTCCCCTCTGTGAATATCCAGCAAGTCCTCAATCTCAGGTGTGTTGATCGCATTAGTACCTGACTCCTCCTGTGGTTTATCTGTTACTCTAAATCCTGTTGCGATGTGGAGATATCATGTAAGAGATCATCAACGAGGGGCTATGCGTTCTCTGGAAAATAATGCACAAGGTGCAATGTGTGCTTTTAGCAGAGTGGAGCTAAAGAATAAGAATGTTCTGTCAAACCCGTGGTATACGGTCTGATATACCACGGCTGTCAGACAATCAGCATTCAGGGCTCCAACCACCCAGTTTATAAAGCCAATTATTAACTGGGTGGTTTGAGCCCTGAATGCTGCTTATCTGAAAGCTGTGGTATATCAGATCATATAATACTATGGTTATGACAAAACATTTATTTTTACTGTTCTAATAACGGTGGTAACCAGTTTATAATAGCAATAAGACACCTCAGGGGTTTGTGGTATACCACGGCTAAGGGCTGTATCCAGGCACTCCGCGTTGCGTTGGGCATAAGAACAGCCCTTAGCCGTGGTATATTGGCCATATACCACACCCCCTTGGGCCTTATTGCTTAATTATCCAAACCCTGCTGTGTCGTAATCTCCCCCCATCCTCTCTCCCCATTTTACCTGACTTCACCTTTGTACGTATTTAACTCTTCCTCGTTTTTATCTGACCTCACCTGTGTGTATTGATCCCTGCCTAATTCACCCTGACTTGATCTATCATGTAATATGGATATGTAGATCTATTGTAGGCTTTTATCCAAGCGTTACTGTGTCTAATGTAATGTCTCTCTATCTCTACTTGAGATGTATTCTTTGTGTGATCCAATAGACTAGATCCTGAATAAAGAGAGACCTCTTCTACAGGGAGTAAAAAAGGATATTGTTGACAATTTCCTGGTTGTTGTTGTTGATACTGTCTTGAGTTTTTTGTTTATTCATACCTTCCTATTTAGACAGACTAGTTGCTAGGGAAAATTTGACTGACATTTAGGTGGGCATCGGGGTTGTTAAGACCATAGAATTTGAATTTAGAATACTGGAATGGACATGAACCTTCTTATGATGGGATGAAGGTCAGCCATTTTGATCAGGGAGTTGGTAAACCATGGTTTGTGGTTGACCACAAACCATGGTTGTGATAATATATTGTGTGATAATATATTCTGTAAAGTAATGAATTTGAAGAATTTATCTGCATTGTATGTTTGTTAGCTAGCTAGCCAACCCGTTTTAGAGAAATAATTCCATAATTTGTTTTCTAATTAACTGCCAATATCCAAACATTCCATTCAAACAATGCAGTCAATCCACAGCCATACACTTTCTGGAATCAATTGATGATAGGACTTAGACAAGTTGTAAATGCAACAAGTACTGATATTGTATCTTGTAAAACAGGTTGTTTGGATCCTGGATGCTGATTAGACAAGCAGTGTTCCAAGCCGTGCTGTATTGGCCATTACAGGCACACTATGCCTGCTAACAGTTCCACCTGAAAGTGATCACTGCGTCTCCATAAGAATATTATGTTGCTGTCCGAATCATCTCTTGTATTTATCTAAACTCACACATTATTTCCACTTGCTTCCAGCCTAGCATTTAGTTTGGCACAAGTGGGGTTCATATAAGCCTCGCCATCTGCCTGACCTCGGAAACAATATTTCACTTTTGAATTTTGATCTCTGTAATCTTGTAAACCTTTGATCAATTTAACATGTCACTCAAATTGCACATCTAACTGATGTAGACGTTTTAAACCTTTTGAATTAACTTTAAATAAACAACTCTGCCAAGTCACATTGCCTTAACTCTCTCTCTCTCTCTCTCTCTCTCTCTCTCTCTCTCTCTCTCTCTCTCTCTCTCTCTCTCTCTCTCTCTCTCTCTCTCTCTCTCTCTCTCTCTCTCTTCACAGTGAATGACTTCACAGTGATCCGTAAGAAGTTTAAGTGCCCCTACTGTAGTTTCTCTGCCATGCACCAGTGTATCCTGAAGAGGCACATGCGTTCCCACACGGGCGAGAGGCCCTACCCCTGTGAGATCTGTGGCAAGAAGTTCACCAGGAGAGAGCACATGAAAAGACACACACTGGTGAGTACAGTGCAGTAGCAGACAGTTGCCACCGGGGTGCAGCAGTGCGCGGAGTCATGCACTTGCCCTGCTGTTCGCTGTAGCACCTTTCCTACAGTCAAATTACCTTTTTTTCTTCATAATTAATTAACATGATTTCAAAAAACGTGCCCAAAATCCGATGTGACTATGTCCAACAGTTTTATATTTTAGTCTTCTGTGATGTATATAAAGTGTAATATTGGGTTGCAAACTCAAAATGTAATACATTTCATATCATTTCATATCTCCATATCTGACATGGAACAGGTGTCTTCTTTTTTTAAGCCCATAACCATGTGTGTGAGGTGTGTACCTTTGTTTCAAAGCATACTGAACAAAAAAATAGAAATGCAACATGCAACAACTTCAAAGATTTTACTGAGTTACAGTTCATATGAGGAAATCAGTCAATTGAAATAAATTCATTAGGCCCTAACCTATGGATTTCACATGACTGGGAAAGGGTGCAGCCGTGGGTGGGCCTTGCAGGGCCTTTTATTGTCCCCGGCACAAGGTGCACCTGAGTAATGATCATGCTGTTTAATCAGCTTCTTGATATGTCACACCTGTCAGGTGGATGGATTATCTTGGCTAACAAGGCCGTAAACACTTTTTTTTGTGATTTTTGGGGGCGATTTTTTATTTTAGCTCATGAAACAAGGGACGAACACTTTACATGTTGCGTTTATATTTTTGTGCAGTGTAGATTTGTTTGACTACGAAGAAACACACTGTGACCCTGATTTAGCCCACTGCAGTCATTAAGGCAGCGCATATAGGCCATGGTCTAGGATCAGTTCATCCTCTCTTAATACTTACTATACGCATGTGAGGGGAACCTTGTGGGGACACACAATTCAGTACCATTCAAAATCTGATTTTCCCTAACCCTAAATCTAACCCTAACCCTAAACCTAACCTGTACTCTTACCCTAACCCTAACCTTAACCCTAACCCAAAAACCTAACCCTCCTCCTAAATCTAACCCTAAAACTAATCCTAGCTCCTAACCCTAGCCCTCAGTCTAAAACTAATCCTAGCTCCTAACCCTAAGCCTAAACCTAATTCGAACACTAATTCTAACCTGAACCCTAAACCCCCTAGAAATAGCATTTGATCATGTGGGGACCAAGAAAATGTCCTCAGCTGGTCAAATTGTTGTTTGTTTACAATTATTGTGGGGACTTCTGGTCCCCACATGTATAGTTAAACACGTCCAAACACACATGCTGTAAATCTGGATAGGTCACAGAAATGAACATCTGTGGTTAGAGGCAGATGAAAGCCAGAGCAGTGCAGGATGTACTAGCACTCAGCTGCTGTTCTGTGCTGGGGCAGAGGAGTTCAGAGAGCAGAGAAATGTCCACTATAAGACTACAGGCCAGCCCAGGAGGAGTCAGGAAGAGACGAGAGGGGAAGAGGGGGGAGGGTTAATTAAGAGCTTTGAGTTCTCATAGTTTTGCAATGCCGGGGAATTCCGTCTAGAGAGTCTTCGGCCAACATCTCTGCTGATATGTTTGTATCTCTCCTGCAGGTTCACAGTAAAGATAAGAAGTATGTGTGTATCTCTCCTCCAGGTTCACAGTAAAGATAAGAAGTATGTGTGTATCTCTCCTCCAGGTTCACAGTAAAGATAAGAAGTATGTGTGTATCTCTCCTCCAGGTCCACAGTAAAGATAAGAAGTATGTGTGTATCTCTCCTGCAGGTCCACAGTAAAGATAAGAAGTATGTGTGTATCTCTCCTCCAGGTCCACAGTAAAGATAAGAAGTATGTGTGTATCTCTCCTGCAGGTCCACAGTAAAGATAAGAAGTATGTGTGTATCTCTCCTGCAGGTCCACAGTAAAGATAAGAAGTATGTGTGTATCTCTCCTGCAGGTTCACAGTAAAGATAAGAAGTATGTGTGTATCTCTCCTCCAGGTCCACAGTAAAGATAAGAAGTATGTGTGTATCTCTCCTCCAGGTCCACAGTAAAGATAAGAAGTATGTGTGTATCTCTCCTGCAGGTCCACAGTAAAGATAAGAAGTATGTGTGTATCTCTCCTGCAGGTCCACAGTAAAGATAAGAAGTATGTGTGTATCTCTCCTGCAGGTCCACAGTAAAGATAAGAAGTATGTGTGTATCTCTCCTGCAGGTTCACAGTAAAGATAAGAAGTATGTGTGTATCTCTCCTGCAGGTCCACAGTAAAGATAAGAAGTATGTGTGTATCTCTCCTCCAGGTTCACAGTAAAGATAAGAAGTATGTGTGTATCTCTCCTCCAGGTCCACAGTAAAGATAAGAAGTATGTGTGTATCTCTCCTGCAGGTCCACAGTAAAGATAAGAAGTATGTGTGTATCTCTCCTCCAGGTTCACAGTAAAGATAAGAAGTATGTGTGTATCTCTCCTGCAGGTCCACAGTAAAGATAAGAAGTATGTGTGTATCTCTCCTCCAGGTCCACAGTAAAGATAAGAAGTATGTGTGTATCTCTCCTCCAGGTTCACAGTAAAGATAAGAAGTATGTGTGTATCTCTCCTCCAGGTCCACAGTAAAGATAAGAAGTATGTGTGTATCTCTCCTGCAGGTTCACAGTAAAGATAAGAAGTATGTGTGTATCTCTCCTGCAGGTCCACAGTAAAGATAAGAAGTATGTGTGTATCTCTCCTCCAGGTTCACAGTAAAGATAAGAAGTATGTGTGTATCTCTCCTGCAGGTCCACAGTAAAGATAAGAAGTATGTGTGTATCTCTCCTGCAGGTCCACAGTAAAGATAAGAAGTATGTGTGTATCTCTCCTCCAGGTTCACAGTAAAGATAAGAAGTATGTGTGTATCTCTCCTGCAGGTCCACAGTAAAGATAAGAAGTATGTGTGTATCTCTCCTGCAGGTCCACAGTAAAGATAAGAAGTATGTGTGTAAGGTCTGCAGTCGGGTCTTCATGTCGGCAGCCAGTGTTGGAATCAAACATGGCTCCCGTCGCCATGGTGTCTGTGTTGACTGTTCTGGACGGGGCATGGATCACAACCGGGAAGCAGGCGGAGGCATGTCGCCCGAAGATGAGCTGTATCCCAGCGACCACCGTTTCCACAACGATCAGGTGGAGTGCGAAGGCGACGGAGAGGGGGAGGAAGAGATGATGACGGAAGGGGATGGAGAGATGATGGGAGAGGGGGATGAGGAGGGAGGAAAGTGGAAGGAGGACTCAGGGATGATGACGGAGGGAGACGGAGCCATGGATAATGAAAAGGAGGAGAGCAACTCCTCTGCACCAGAGGGGGAGCAGCACAATGGGAGCGAGAAGGATTTCAGCTGGATCTCTTAGGATAATTTAGGATATATTGTGGATCTTAGGCAGACACAGCTCTCTTTACCCATGTGTACATGGGCCTTCCTCTGAGTGGGATATGTGGGCGTTACGCGACAATGATCTAAACCCTTGACAGATGCCATACACACGCGCACCACACATACACACACAAGCTGAGCCCTGTGCTGATGATAGGACTGCCATGGCGGAAAGAGAACGATTGAGAGAAAAAAATAATGTTTTGTTTGTTTGTTTGTTTCTGATGAGGACCATATCAGAGCCTGTCCATTGGTTTAGATGTTCACCTCCATCACACTGGGACCAATGAGGACTCATTCAACATCTTAGCTGATTTTGAACCATGACTGTTTATGGTCACAGTTGCCATGGATACGATGGACCGTTAACAGTTTGGGAAAACACCAAGGTGGTGTCTTGTTGCCATGCAGTCTTATTTGGGGACAGTCTCTACTTCTTTGGGGACAGTCACTACACCTGGGGACAGTCTCTATATCTGGGGACAGTCTCTACATCTGGGGACAGTCTCTACATCTGGGGACAGTCTCTACTCATTATGGGGACAGTGTCTACACCTGGGGACAGTCTCTACTCATTATGGGGACAGTCTATTCATTTTGGGGACAGTCTGTATTTATTTGGGGGACAGACTCTAGACATTTTGCGGACAGTCTATTTAGTCGGGGGACAGTCTTTATTTATTTGGGGGACATTCTCTAATCATTTTTGGGACAGTCTCTCTTCATTTGGGGACAGTCTTTATTCATTTGGGGGACAGTATTCATTCATTTGGGGGACAGTCTCAATTAATTTGGGGGACAGTCTCTATTCATTTAGGGGACAGTCTCTATTCATTTAGGGGACAGTCTCTATTAATTTGGGAACAGTCTCTATTAATTTGAGGACAGTTTCTATTCATTTGAGGACAGTCTTTATTAATTTGGGGGACAGTATTCATTATTTTGGGGGACAGTATTCATTTGGAGACAGTCTATTAATTTGTGGGAAAGTCTCTATTTATTTGGGGGACAGTCTCTATTCATTTGGGGACAGTCTCTATTCATTTGGGGACAGTTTATTTTAATTTGAGGACGGTCTCGATTCATGTTTGAGACAGTCTTTTATCTATTGTAAAGTTGCACCCGTCAGGCAGCGGTTGGCCCATTGTCTCCTGCAGAGTGAAACTGCCACAGACTTGCACTTTAACGTCGACTAGACTCCTGTCAATGCTCTCAACCCGTGGTTTACATTTTCAATCTGATTTTACCTACACAACTCGGTGACCGCACCTACCTTTAAGGATATATACTGTATGTCCTCATGACTGTTATGATATATAAATATATGGGTATTATAAGACTTGTGCAAAGTTTGCTGATTATAATAGCCTATGCCCAGTGGAGGCTGGTGGGAGGAGCTATAGGAGGACGGGCTCATTGTAATGGCTGGAATGGAATAAATGGAATGGAATCAAACATGTGGTTTTCATGTCTGTGATTTGTTTGATACCGTTCCATTTATTCTATTCCAGCCATTACAATGAGCCCCTCCTCCTATAGCTCCTCCCACCAGCCTTCACTGCCTATGCCTTTCAGTTGGTTCTTTCGCCACTTAAGTTTACCATGTGTTTCTGTTGAGCTGTGATGAGAATTACGAAAGGTTGAGCATATCTACATACAAACAAGCCACAACAATTAGTATATTCAGCAAGAGAGGGAGTTGGAGAGAGATATATGAGAGAGACAGAGAAGAAGAGCGTGAGAGTGAACACTATATAGGGACATGTAAGATGTAAGTGTTCTTAATTCTCTACTTTCAGAGAGAGGACACAGATCGACAGGTAACCTAGCAGTTAAGAGCATTGGACATGAAACCGAAAGGTTGCTGGTTTGAATCCCTCCTGAGCTGACTAGGTGAAATATCTGTTGATGTGCCCTTAAGCAAGGCACTTAACCCTAATTGCTCCTGTAAGTTGCTCTGGATAAGAGTGTCTGCATAATGACATAAATGTAAATCTTTACTTCAGATATTTCCTCTCAGAATGAGCGAGAGAGATATATTACATACACAATGATGATGGGTGAAAACTCATGCCAACACAAGCACACTATGGACCTATTCTACATGGACATTCCATCTCTTTTTTCTTACCTTGAATCTCAAGTTGTATCTATGGACAGCAGTTGTGTTTAGAAGCAGACTTTCTTCAAAACCTTTGTTGTTTTATTATAAGTTTTATATTTCACTATAAATACAGAATATGCACACTTTTACATCTTATAGTGAACCTTAATGAATGGTTCATCTTTCTTTTTGGTGATAATGTTCATTTCAGTTTGTAAAATAAGTCAGGCTTCGGCTTAAGATTCCACCCAGAGAGTGGCCTGTTCTGGTGAGTGCTTTAATGACGCTTTGTTTCGTTTCAAAAAGTTATTTATTAACAGACATTTGTGGAATTATTGTACTACTGTATAAAGACATTCTCTCAGCTCCGTCTAACGCCTTCTGTAGTCACAGCGTGTGTGGATGTGTGTGTTCGTGTGTGTGTGTGTGTGTATGTGTGTGTTCGTGTGTGTGTGCAAGCGTGTGAGATGTATATTGATTTTCTTAAGATGTTAAAACATGTTTATTATGATGATCAGAACTATGAAATTATGTTATTATTATGATGATCAGAACTATGAAATGATGTTATTATTATGATGATCACAACTATGATATGATATTATTATTATGATGATCACAACTATGATATAATATTATTATGATGATGATCACAACTATGATATGATGTTATTATTATGATGATCACAACTATGATATGATGTTATTATTATGATGATCACAACTATGATATAATATTATTATGATGATGATCACAACTATGATATGATGTTATTATGATGATGATCACAACTATGATATAATATTATTATGATGATGATCACAACTATGATATGATATTATTATTATGATGATCACAACTATGATATGATATTATTATGATGATGATCACAACTATGATATGATGTTATTATCGTTATTAAGTTCTGGATGCTAAGCTTTATTGTGCATTTCTTTTTTATATTTGATATCTTGTATTAGAAGAAAAGCTTGTGGACAGCAAGCTATAAGGTGTTTCTTAACAGTTCTATCATGCCATCTCTGCTTTTCTGTTGTATTTGTTTTTACAGAGAAAGAAGAAAAAAATCAGAGGCGCTCATTTATTCTTAGGGCCCTGTTCAATCAGATCCGCTTTAGCTGGCATTCTCATAGCGGTTGTTTTGTTGGTATCAGAGGTGGAACGGCTCTAGAGTTGTCAAATCTACAAGCAGCTCCCGGCATTATACCTGAAGTGACATTGAGAGAAATATCATGCAGCCCTGTTTACAAGTTCAAACACTGGAATGTGAGATGTAATCTACACCTTGATTTAGCTGACAGAAATTCTCATTATTTTGTTTAATGATTTTCATTTTGAGTGTCATTATTTCTATACTACACCTTCGTTCTGAACTTCAAATGCGAGTGGGACAGGTGTGGATTCATGAGAAGCATCGAGGGCAGCTGCTCACCGATTTGACAGCTCCAACGCAGTTACACCTCCAAAACATCCGCTATGCGGGTGTTGGCTATCACCTGTTACTGCTTGATTTGACTGAATCCAGGCCTTAGATATGGATTGGACATATGTATGGTATGGCACAAGCGTCTATATTACTAACATACACAAATGAATTAACATCATGCCAAAAATAATCTACTGCGTTGTATCAAGTGCTTTTGTTTCAACGGTGCGTGTGCAGATGTAGGTGCACATATTTCAATTTATTGTGGTCTAATAATTGTGTTGTAGTTTGGATGTTGTTGTTTTTTGAAATCATGTATTTTTTTTAACGGTTTTCAAAGTGCACATGTTGTGTGTATATATACGGTATCATTGTATATGAAGGGCCTTGTGACTTGCTAGGCTAGACCTGCTGAAGATCGCATCTTTAACCCTCTTTTCTTTATTGTCCTTGTTGCCCTGGTTTCCAAAGTTGTGTTCTACTGTTTATCCTAAATATTAGCCCAATTCCAAATCTACCCCTGGCCCGGACCCCTGTGCACTTTTTGTAGGTCTGAAATGATTAGGTAGGGGTAAATAATACAAGGCAAACGTCAACCTGGCCTAACAGAGGGCAAGATTCTTACAGACCTACAAGACATGTTTTGGGGTAGGGTGCCTAAATGGCAAGTTGGCATTTATTGTCATTAATCTTGCCTTGGAGGCAGCTCTGCAGAGTGGTCACTAGCTGGCACAGCCACAAAGTCAGAAAATCAGAATTTAAACCTAACATTAACCCTAATGTTAACCACACTGCTAACCATAATGCCTAACCCTAACTTTAAATTAAGACCAAAAAGCTAGTTTTTGTTTTAATGAATTTTTACGATACGAACGTCTGCCTCCAGGGCAAGATTCATTACAATAAACATCAACCTGCACCTGAATGCTATGAGGGAAAGTGGGCCACAGGGCTGCCTCTTGGAATTATAGTTGTGTAGCCACAGTTGGTTGCAAACATTACCACCTGCCACACTTCCATTCCCATCAGCCCCAGTGCTAAACACTGTATCTACGGAACAACCCTTGGGTGTGTGTTTCATTTCACTGATTCCTGATGCCTTCTCCAAGTGTGGTGGCAAGCTTTATTTAAGTTGTATTATTTATTGTCTGTTAGCAATTTCTAATCTCTTGAAGGTTTCAGAAAGAAAATGAATGATGTTGTGTGGATATTTTGAATGTTAATGGCTGAATATGTAGGGATTGTCAAGAGCTGCCGTGCTATTTGGAATAGCAGGGCTATTTCTCTGACATCCATCCAGTGCTTTTCCACTCCAGACTCCTGTGACCACTGAGATGTTTTTACCCACTTCCTTATCATCACCTGTCTGCCTGCCGGCATGTCTTCTTATTCCTTGTCTTGGTGTTGTAATTCAGGAAACATTTGCCATCCGATCCCCTCAACAATGTGCCTCGATACATTTTAGATGTGGGTGTGTTTCAAGAGATAGGGAGATACAGAAATCTGATGGATAGAGATTTTTAAAATATATTTTATCTAAATCACAGGTGCAAAAAGTTGAGAAAATACTGTTTTTCTGAGAGACAAATCAGCGATTTGTTTTTGAGGACCTATGTTACTGTGTTACAGTATACAGTAGATTCTGTTCCTGACTGTGTTTATTAACCCGTTGTGCCCTGATTCCATGGTCTCAACTGCAAGCCTTTGTCCATTTGTCATACCAAAGCTCTGTCTCTGTCATCTGCACAAAACTGGTTCATTTCACATGCAAAACTGTTTGCTTTTCAGCAGATAAATATTTGTATTCTGCTCTTAGATGCGTACAAAATTGCAATCCTTATTTAGCCTGTATAGCTTGATTCACATGTGCAAATCACAAAGCCATAGATATGGTTATATCTAGATTTTACTATATTTCAAAATTCTTGCATTTTATTTTAGATTCTGTTCTTTACTAAGAGTGATGTGTGTATACCTTCATATATATATATATATACATTTATATTGTTATTATATGTATTATTTATTTTCTCTCACATTTGGCAAGTTGTCTTTCGTTTGTAAAGTGAGACACTTGAAACTTGACAGTTGTTTGTTGGGAATATTGTTCAATATGATACTGACTTTATATTGATTATCATAAACCTGTGTTTGAAACAAAGATGTGTTGAATAATCAAACCCCTTGATCTGTTTGGGAGGATTCAAGTGAGCAGGTCGTCTGTATATGATAGAACTGATCACTTGAGCGTTTTTATAGCCAAACATGAACTTCCCTACCGTCCTGTTGTGAGGGCTAGCCTAAAGGGCTAACCCAGGCCTCTTTCTAACTTCATGTTTAGTGGAATTAGCTTGACTATTATTTGCAAAACCAATCAGTCTCAATAAATTTTGAAATTGCTGCTGAATTCTTTTTAATGTGTGCGTTGTAAATGTTGGGTTCTTGTCAACCTCCACTGTGTGGGTTCTACCTCAAAGCTGTAATATGGCTGTTCTCCACATGAGGGCAGTAGGCTTTACAACTATGAAGGTGTAGGGTGAAGTTGCTAACCTTGGGTCAGTTTAGAAATTTCCCCACTGATGGTCAAGTTTAGAATTGGGGGAGGGGAAGCTGATCATAGATCTTTACCTAGTGGAAACTTGTGACACACACACACAGACACGCACAGAGACACGCACACACCGACACACACAGAGAAGAGAGAGAAAGCATGAGAATACATATTCCAATCCATTTGCATTTATTTTCTCTCTATCACATTTACATCACATCATCATCATGACATCAAGTCACCCATCCACTCGAGCACATGTCAGACAGACATGAGCAATAAAACACTTCTGCACCAGACATAATGAGAGCACATCAATCAATCAATATGAACAAGATAATAAAGCAACCAAAAGAAAGTAAGTTTCCCTCCCACCAACCACAATGCTCTGACACAGCACAGCAAGAGAACAACAGTCAGACAGTTACAACAAGAAAACAGATAAAAGACAAAGACAAACAGCACAGATTGGTGTGTTGTTTAAGAGCATGATAGAAGAAGCAGCACAGAGTTGAGTGGAGCCTCCATAGTGATGACGATGTGTTACATTTGATTTGGTTGGAGATCCATTGGCTTTGCTGCTGCTGAGCTGCTGGGCTGGACTCATCAACATGGACATTCAACGAGCAAACAAAGGATAGAATGATGTAACATTAGGAAATAAAGGCTTTCTTTCTGCACATTTCAAGGGCTCGGTTAGCTTAATATACTGGGTATTGACTTTGGGGGGGGGGAACTACAGTCAATACTGATAGTTTAAAAGAGAGAGACGGGGGAAACAATTAGAGAAAAATAGATTGGGAGATAGAGAGGAAGCGAGTCAGAGGGAAAGGTACAGGTACAATTTGGTGGCATGTAGCTTAGCGGTTAAGAGTGTTGGGCCAATAACCGAAAGGTTGCGAGTTTGAATCCCCGAGCCGCCTAGGTGATTTGTTTCCCACAAAAGACAATGACAACATGTATTCGAATAAATACTTATTTGGCAGGGAGACAGAAAAAGTAGGTAGCACATTTTCTGAAACGCCTGTGTACAATACATTATGACTGCATTCATAGCACAGTCGATCACTCCATAGTGTATTATAAGACTTGCCATAAGCATTCACAACAGCTCACGGTTCCTATACACTGGGTGTCATTTCATCGTCTAGTTTTGATTTACATTTGGTTGAGTTGTCAACTAACGTGAATTCAACGTGAAATCAACAAAACATTTCACCATGTTATTGGATCTAGTTTAAAAGTTGGGTGAAAAAATTACGAAATTCCCTTACATTTTACAAACCCAATCAATTTTCCACGTTGATTCAAAAGTCATCACATTTCATGTTTTTGTTGAAATGACGTGGAAACAACGTTGATTCAACCAGTTTTTGTCCAGTGGGTTCTGACCACTTACATAACCAAAATACATAACACCTTTATAAGCACATTCAATATGTGCATTAAAGTAGTGCAGTATATGGCCTGCTATAAGCATTCATAACAGTTCATGACTCCTTATAACAGCCTAAATAAAGGCCTACATACCAATAAATGCATTCATAATAGATCACACCAGGTGACTCACAGAAAGGTCACCAAAAGGTCAAGTTAGTTCTTGTTAGAATTAAAGCGTCTCATTGCACAATGTAAGAAGGTTAATGGGCAATTACATGGTAACAGAATTATGCTGAGACTAAGATTTTTCACTTTAAAATGTATGTCAAACAAAACCAATGATTGCAAAGTTAAACAAACCATACAACTCTATGCACAAGGACTACTTTGAACAATTTCCACTGAATATTTGACAAAAACACATTTACTTGAAGAACAGTGCAGATGCTAAATTTGGCACCAGAATGACAGTTTGTGCTGTTTGTGCCATCATTCTGTCAGAGTGCACTAACAGTAGAAACTAGCCAGCGTTACAACAAGAAACAAGCTTTTCTTTTTGTAGGTTTTACATTCATCTACGTTATTTCGCCACTTTTCCCCTGAACTGCAATATATGTTATATTAACTACAGCTTCTCAAACACGCACACCAACAATCTGAGCAATTCTACCTTACAAAGTTTCATTTTTGTTTAACAGACACACAACAATATATGAAAAAAGTTTCAGGGTTGTCTTTACGTTGCATATGTACAGGAAAGGCCTGAAACTACAAATCCATCTCGAATAATCGTCACTGCTTGTCCCACTCTTTCTCCACCTATTACAAAGTCCCAGTTCCACAAACACACCCAATCAGCCCTCTCTCTACAATCCAAAACCTCAGGTCTCCTAAAAACAGCCGTAGGGATGGCAGTTATCACTCAAACCCACCTGACCCTCCCCTATTCCATACCAGGTCAACTTACTGTGGGTGAGGCCTTAGATTCATCCAGTTTATCAATGTAGGTAGTAGCAAGTGGATAAAGAGTGTTCCCCTTCATTAGCCCTGGCCAATGACCCATAAAACCACTTTAGTGCAATTAAATACCAGAGGCGGGTTTTGTGGCAGGCATAGGGGTGTGAATGAGATTGGGAACAACAGACTAGATTGGTCTGAAAAGTACTCAAACGTATGAATGGCCAATCTGCTGCCAGTAGGACCAAACACAAGATTGATGTTTCGATTGGTGGAGAAGAGTCAAGTCCGGAAAGAAAACCTATTCTCTGTACACTACCTCATCTCAATAAAGTGTGAAAGAGGCAAGCGCCTTTTAGGCAAAGGAAGACTAAACTAAATTCTTGTGAAAGCAGTGTATGAGTATGCTACATAAGGAAGGAAGACTAAACTAAATTCTTGTGAAAGCAGTGTATGAGTATGCTACATAAGGAAGGAAGACTAAACTAAATTCTTGTGAAAGCAGTGTATGAGTATGCTCCGTAAGGAAGGAAGACTAGACTAAATTATTGTGAAAGCAGTGTATGAGTATGCTACGTAAGGAAGGAAGACTAAACTAAATTATTGTGATAGCAGTGTATGAGTATGCTACATAAGGAAGGAAGACTAAACTAAATTCTTGTGAAAGCAGTGTATGAGTATGCTCCGTAAGGAAGGAAGACTAGACTAAATTATTGTGAAAGCAGTGTATGAGTATGCTACGAAAGGAAGGAAGACTAAACTAAATTCTTGTGATAGCAGTGTATGAGTATGCTACGTAAGGAAGGAAGAATAAACTAAATTCTTGTGAAAGCAGTGTATGAGTATGCTACGTAAGGAAGGAAGTCTAAACTAAATTCTTGTGAAAGCAGTGTATGAGTATGCTCCGTAAGGAAGGAAGACTAAACTAAATTCTTGTGAAAGCAGTGTATGAGTATGCTACGTAAGGAAGGAAGACTAAACTAAATTCTTGTCAAAGCAGTGTATGAGTATTCTCCGTAAGGAAGGAAGACTAAACTAAATTCTTGTGAAAGCAGTGTATGCTACGTAAGGAAGTCTAAACTAAATTCTTGTGATAGCAGTGTATGAGTATGCTCCGTAAGGAAGGAAGTCTAAACTAAATTCTTGTGAAAGCAGTGTATGAGTATGCTCCGTAAGGAAGGAAGACTAAACTAAATTCTTGTGAAAGCAGTGTATGAGTATGCTACGTAAGGAAGGAAGACTAAACTAAATTCTTGTCAAAGCAGTGTATGAGTATTCTCCGTAAGGAAGGAAGACTAAACTAAATTCTTGTGAAAGCAGTGTATGCTACGTAAGGAAGACTAAACTAAATTCTTGTGAAAGCAGTGTATGAGTATGCTCCATAAGGAAGGAAGAGTAAACTAAATTCTTGTGAAAGCAGTGTATGAGTATGCTCCGTAAGGAAGGAAGACTAAACTTAATTCTTGTGAAAGCAGTGTATGAGTATGCTACGTAAGGAAGGAAGACTAAACTAAATTATTGTGATAGCAGTGTATGAGTATGCTCCGTAAGGAAGGAAGTCTAAACTAAATGCTTGTGAAAGCAGTGTATGAGTATGCTACGTAAGGAAGGAAGACTAAACTAAATTCTTGTGAAAGCAGTGTATGAGTATGCTACGTAAGGAAGGAAGACTAAACTAAATTCTTGTGAAAGCAGTGTATGAGTATGCTACGTAAGGAAGGAAGACTAAACTAAATTCTTGTGAAAGCAGTGTATGAGTATGCTACGTAAGGAAGGAAGACTAAACTAAATTCTTGTGAAAGCAGTGTATGAGTATGCTCCGTAAGGAAGGAAGACTAAACTACATTCTTGTGAAAGCAGTGTATGAGTAGGCTCCGTAGGGAAAGCCCATAGTGTTGAAACACCATGATTTATCTGTTCTTAAGAAGACAACAAGCAACCATTGACTAACTGAGGGCTACCTCTGGACCAGTGTTTCCCCATATATTACCAAGTTAGGGCAGACCATCTGAGATGTGACTTCAGGGGTCTTCTTGGTGCACCACCACAATAGAAAAGTCTAGGGGAAACCCGGACACACAAAGTACCGCTGTACTATGCAGTACACGATTCCAGGCAATATTGTTGGCACCATTGGGCTGAGTACACCACACACACACAGAGAGCTAAACATACCAGTTCAAAAGGTTCTTATGGGGGGACCCAAGAGGTGTAGAAGCCCCATCCCTGAAACCCCATGTTGACACCAAGGCAGTGACGATCCAAAATAAAACAACCTCAAATGTAATTTCACTTCAAAATCTGTGTGTATAAAATCCATGTATAAAAGCAAGTCTTTGTGCAGTGCAAGTTAGTGCAATTTATTTAGGTAAATCCTTTTTCCTCATATTGTTCTTTTCAATGGCACTTAGTGAAGTTTCTGACCATTAAATACTGGGCTACTCTCCAGTCTGACCAGTGAGCTACTTACTGTAAGAACCAGCTTCTTTTCAAACACTACTGGACATAATGTCTGACGGACAGAGTTACCAGCCAATGAGCAGGACCATATCTGTTGGTAATGGTTACCAAGTAAAAGACTGACAGGGCATGCTAAAATTAATCCAGGGTTTTTGATTGTTTGCTGTCCCCAAATAACAACAAATGACAGTCATCCCCAGCTGTCTTAGAATGGCCTTCTACTAATGTCACATCAATTAGAATATGTGACTGCCATCAGCTGAGAATGCAGATGTCACTATGACAACAGATTTGTCACATGACCAAAGAACAGAAAGTCATAGATTGTGGCCATTGTCATAGAATAGGTTGAAGGTAACATAGGGAAAGAGGACAAGTAGCACCATGCATGTGTGTGTCCTGCTGTTGTAACTTGTGGCATGGCTAGTTGTCAGTATTGGGAGAGAGAGAGTTAGATAGAGTTAGAGAGAGAGAGAGAGAGAGAGAGAGAGAGAGAGAGAGAGAGAGAGAGAGAGAGAGAGAGACAGAGAGAGAGAGAGAGAGAGAAAGAGAGAGAGACAGAGAGAGAGATAGAGAGAGAGAGAGAAGAGAGAGAGAGGCAGCAGAAACTACATTCAAAGAGCTGGCAACAATAAAATAAAAAAGAGTAGCTAAAGTTAAAAAATTTATCTGTGTAAAAATATACATCCATATAATTGTGTCTGATCAGGAATCCAGGTACAATTCATGGTGCGCAAATAATCCCTCTGAGAAAAACACTTATATTTCAACACCCTTAGATACCAGTTAAGAGCAGTAACTGGGAGTCAGGGTTGGGCAGGACTAGGTATAGTACCCACAGAGAACTACAATGACATTATATTTCATCACCCTTAGATACCAGTTAAGAGCAGTAACTGGGATTCAGGGTTGGGCAGGACTAGGTATAGTACCCACAGAGAACTACAATGACATTATATTTCTATGAACGTACACAGGAAGTGGATTTAAGAACACTGAGTAGCAAGTAATGCTACAGGGGGGTTTGATGTTGTTATTGATAACTGTAATCAACAATAGAGCTGATTAATCAAAGCAAGACCAGACTGTCCAAACCCTGGTGATGGCACTTTGCAACTACTACAGTAGTTGCCTTGGGAACTAATCGCTGGAAATAAACTGTAGATGTGAGAAATGAGAGTGAACAGTGTGGTTACAAAGTTTACATGTGGTCTGCTGAAAGATGTGTTGTTTCTGAAAGCTGCATATCTGTGTAGAGCTCTAGGAAGAGAAACTAGAAACGGTACATGTACACTGAACACTCTGAAGGTTCAAAGTGTGACATTTGGTGCCAGCAGATGGAATAAGCAACAGATACAGGGAGCTTATGGTGTGTAGCTATGCATATTTACTTCCCAAACAAAGAGATTGGAATTGTTGAGTTGAATTCCCATAAGAGCATGTGATGTGTTATATGAATAACAAACTTGCATCTTAAAAAAAAGCGACATCTCAATTCTGAGTGAATTTAGAGAGATTCTGTGTCTGTTTTCCTTTGGTAGACATACTTCCCGTTTCAAAAGAGTGACCGTTGAAATCTCTTGTCGGCATCTTTCAATGCACCTCCGTTGAAACGATCCATTCAAATATACACCACAAAGTGAATCTGGTTTTAGTTCCAAAATGTCAACAGAGGTGCATTGAAAGATGCTGACAAGAGAGTGGTTTAAGGATCTTATAGACTCAAACACAGTAGCTTCCATGATACTCGGACCAGCAAAGAACATGTTGAAAGTACACAACACCAAAAAGCTTATCTGAAATCTTCAACCACTGCCCTACAGTGAAGGCATGCAAAATTAGAAAGTACAAAACCAAACTTTCATTCTGAATCACGTTTTGAATAATCATTTTTTGGATTACCTATGCTTCCAAAGCCATATACTTTTTTCACAATTATTATATATTTTTTTCCTTTTTCATCCATTTGTTTTTGTGTTTTGTGTGTTTAGCTGTCTGAGGATTAAGAGAAGCAAGCAGAGAGACCCCTGCTGGTCAGGAGGAAGCAGTGCGTGCTCTAAGCAGCTTCATCAGGGAGAACACCCACATCTCCCCAGTGGAAGACTCCACCTCAGTGAAGCTCTGGCAGAGGAAGAGTCCATCCCAGTGATGTAGTGGGGTTCAATCATTGAATCGCTGACAGGCTTTTTTCCAACGGCAGGCTGTGCACCACATGTCTCTCTTCTCCATGCCGTATACCTTCCGGCACTTTTTAGCCTCTCCGCGGGGTTTCCTTGGCAATCAAAGATATGACACACAGTTAGACTTTACACTACACTCCCATGAAGGTGATAAATCCACTCACAAAGGAAGGGTCCACACACACACCCATACACTCAGAGTACCTGGTTCCTGGTGCTGGTTTGGGCAGGGGGGCTGTAGAGGGGGGTGTCTTGCTGATGGTAGTGTGTGTGTGAAGGGCAGGCTGTCTCTTCTCCCCGAAGCTCACCGTGCGGGTGTGAGTCAAAGGGCCCTGCAGGGGCAAGCACAGGTCATAGGGCATTCTACCAATCAATCATAGCAGCAATCATTACGGCTTTCACCTAGTGCCCTGAGATTTTCCTAGAGGACCTGATCCTAGTTCAGCCCTGAAGACACCATGTCAAGATAGAAGACAAGAGGAACTGATCCTAGTTCAGCCCTGAAGACAACATGTCTAGATAGAAGACAAGAGGACCTGGTCCTAGTTCAGCCCTGAAGACAACATGTCTAGATAGAAGACAAGAGGACCTGATCCTAGTTCAGCCCTGAAGACAACATGTCTAGATAGAAGACAAGAGGACCTGATCCTAGTTCAGCCCTGAAGACAACATGTCTAGATAGAAGACAAGAGGACCTGATCCTAGTTTAGCCCTGAAGACAACATGTTAGAAGACAACCCTCTAGGGCTATGAGGTAGAGGCAGAGAGATGTAGAAGAAAGGAGGAGAAAACAGCAAGCCTGGCAGGAGTGGGGAAGAAAGAAATTGACAAAAAAAATACAGGCGTCTGGGGGAGCGAGGGAGTGGGAGTAGAGAGGTGAGAGATGGGGGAGAGAGATGGGGTGGGGCGCAGAGGGAGAAATGAGAGGGTGAGAAATATGACAGGTGGAAGAGCAACAGAGTGAGAGAGGTAGAAGAGATGTGGGGAGTGATAAAAGAGAGAGAGAACATGAGGATAAAGAGAGAATGAGAGAAAGCAGCCTGCTCACCGGTAAGCCTTTAAAAATGACAGGAGACGACTGCCAGGACACACTGATCCCATCCCCATTCCCAATCCCATCATTCCCACCAACCTGCTCCGAACACACAGGAATACTCACAGGAGCAGTGGCCTGGAAAACATAGCACCGCAACACAGTGAGAGACAGAGACAGAGAGACACAGAGAGAGAGAGAGAAAGAGAGAGAGAGAGAGAGAGAGAGAGAGAGAGAGAGAGAGAGAGAGAGAGAGAGAGAGAGAGAGGGAGGGGAGGTAGAAAAAGGTGGGGGAAAGAGAAGTAGGAGAGAGAAGGGGTGAATGAGTGGAGGTAGAGGGAGGTTGATCGACAAAGAATGATCCAGAAAGAAAAGGGAGATACTACACAGAGAGAAGATGGAGGTAAAGAGAAAAGACTAACTCATCTAAAGAAACCTATTCATCTGGGGTGCAGCATTAAGCCTGTGTACAGCTCAGTTTCATGGACATTAATGACACAGAAACAGACCAGGGGAACCAAAACATTATCGTTAGGAAGTAGATGACAGCTTCATATCAGTCTCAGAGATGGCCAGTATTTTGTATTTGAAATATGTATTTCAATTACTTCTGAGTATTTTGTCATTTGTATTACACTGGGATAAACTACAGTCGTGGCCAAAAGGTTTGCCTTATGGCAAGGTGCTCCATCATGCTGGAAAAGGCATTGTTCGTCACCAAACTGTTCCTGGATGGTTGGGAGAAGTTAATCTCAGAGGATCTCAGAGGATGTGTTGGTACCATTCTTTATTGTTCTAAGGAACAATTTTGAGTGAGCCCACTCCCTTGGCTGAGAAGCAACCCAACATATGAATAGTCTCAGGATGCTTTACTGTTGGCATGACACAGGACTGATGGTAGCGCTCACCTTGTCCTCTCCGGACAAGCTTTTTTCCGGATGCCCCAAACAATCGGAAAGGGGATTCATCAGAGAAAATTACTTTACCCCAGTCCTCAGCAGTCCAATCCCTGTACCTTTTGCAGAATATCAGTCTGTCCCTGATGTTTTTCCTAGAGAGAAGTGGCTTCTTTGCTGCCCTTCTTGACACCAGGCCATCCTCCAAAAGTCTTCGCCTCACTGTACGTGCAGATGCACTCACACCTGCCTGCTGCGATTCCTGAGCAAGCTCTGTACTGGTTGTGCCCCGATCCCGCAGCTGAATTAACTTTATGGAGACGGTCCCGGTGCTTGCTGGACTTTCTTGGGCGCCCTGAAGCCTTCTTCACAACAATTGAACCGCTCTCCTTGAAGTTCTTGATGATCTGATAAATGGTTGATTTAGGTGCAATCTTACTGGCATATCCTTGCATGTGAAGCCCTTTTTGTGCAAAGCAATGATGATGGCATGTGTTTCCTTGCAGGTAACCATGGCTGACAAAGGAAGAACAATGATTCCATGCACCACCTTCCTTTTGAAGCTTCCAGTCTGTTATTCGAACTCAATCAGCATGACAGAGTGATCTCCAGCCTTGTCCTCGTCAACACTCACAACTGTGTTAACGAGAGAATCACTGACATGTCAGCTTGTCCTTTTGTGGCAGGGCTGAAATGCAGTGGAAATGTTTTTTGGGGATTCAGTTCATTTGCATGTCAAAGAGGGACTTTGCAATTAATTGCAATTCATCTGATCACTCTTCATAACATTCTGGAGTATATGCAAATTGCCATCATACAAAGAGAGGCAGCAGACTTTGTGAAAATTTATATTTATATACTCAAAACTTTTGGCCACGACTGTACACTCCAATGTATTTTGTAACAAGATACTTCCTAAATCTGTAATTTGTATTTTCAAAATACTAAATACCTTTCTAGACCATTATGTATATATATATTTGAGATACTTCAAAGTAGCCACCCTTTGCCTTGATGACAGCTTTGCACACTCCTGGCATTTTGGAGGACCGCCACAGGAAAGGAAGACCCAGACACATCTCAACATCAACTGTTTCGAGGAGACTGAGTGAATCAGGCCTTCATGGTCGAATTGCTGCAAAGAAACCACTACTAAAGGACATCAATAAGAAGAAGAGACTCGTTTGTGCCAAGAAACACGAGCAATGGACATTAGACCGGTGGAAATCGGTCCTTTGGTCTGAAGAGTCCAAAGTTCCAACCGCGCAGAGTAGGTGAACGGATTATGTCCGCATGTGTGGTTCCCATCGTGAAGCATGGAGGAGGTGGTGTGATGGTTTATTTAGAACACTTCACCAGCATGCCTACTGCAGCATTCTTCAGCGAAATGCCATCCCATCTGGTTTGCACTTAGTGGGACTATAATTTGTTTTTCAACAGGACAATGACCTAAAACACACCTCCAGGCTGTGTAAGGGCTATTTGACCAAGACGGAGAGTGATCAGATGGTTTGCGATGAGTTGGACAGGTAGAGTGAAGGAAAAGCAGCCATCACGTGCTCAGCATATGAAGGAACTCCTTCAAAACTGTTGGAAAAGCATTTCTCATGAAGCTGGTTGAGAAAATGCCAAGAGTGTGCAAAGCTGTCATCAAGGCAAAGGGTGGATACATTGAAGAATCTCAAATATAAAATATATTTTGACTTATTTAACACTTTTTTGGTTACTACATGAGTCCATATGTGTTATTTCATAGTTTTAATGTTTTCACTAATATTCTACAAATTGGCAATAGTACTGTTGGTCCATCTTGAGATGCGGTAGCCAGTATACATTTCCTCAAAATAGTCTGAATTAATCTAAGGTAACTCAAGAAATCAGTCATCAATTTTGACGTTTTTGCTGCTCTTAGTCCCTAAATTTTACATCTATCTAAGATGTTTGGTTCAGTATTCATCAAGTGAAAAAATGTGCATGAAAACGATACATCTCTTGTTGATTGACAACAAACCTTTATTGACGAATCCCTACTGTTGACCAATCACCGACAAATGGATTCAGACTTCGGCTACTGATGTAAAAACCCTTGCCGAAGTCCAAAACTAACAGAAACTTCACAAAATTGTGTCATAATATTTGCAAGTTGGGAAGCATGCAGATTTTTTAATTTTTTATTTATCCGTTATTTTACCAGGTAAGTTGACTGAGAACATGTTCTCATTTGCAGCAACGACCCCGGGAATAGTTACAGGGGAGAAATGAGCCAATTGTAAACTGGGGATTATTAGGTGACCGTGATGGTTTGAGGGCCAGATTGGAAATTTAGCCAGGACACCAGGGTTAACACCCCTACTCTTACAATAAATGCCATGGGATCTTTAATGACCTCAGAGAGTCAGGATAACCGTATAACGTCCCATCCGAGAGATGGCACCCTACACAGGGCAGTGTCCCCAATCACTGCCCTGGGGCATTGGGATATTTTTTAGACCAGAGGAAAGAGTGCCTCCTATTGGCCCTCCAACACCACTTCCAGCAGCATCTGATCTCCCATTCAAGGACTGACCAGGACCAACCCTGCTTAGCTTCAGAAGCAAGCCAGCAGTGGTATGCAGGGTGGTATGCAGGGTGGTATGCTGCTGGCAAGCCTTTATAGTCAGTGCATTCAAATAAAGTAAATAAACAACAACATATCACAGTCATAGCAAGCAAAACATTTCTGTAACTGTTATTGAGAATGTTGTTGCTGTTCAGGCCGGCTACTTGCAAACGTATTTCTGTATTTTAAAATACATGTATTTTGTAGTTTCTTTTCATACATTGATATTTATGGTATTTTGTATGTTAGGATTTTACCCATCCTGGACAGTCTCTGGGTTACAAAAGGGTTATTCAGCTGTCCCCATAGGATAACCCTTTTTGGTTCCAAGTAGAACCCTCCTTGGTGCCAGGTAGAACCCATTTAGGTTTCATGTAGAACTCTGTGGAAAGGGTTCTAAACTCAGCAAAAAAATAAATGTCCCTTTTTCAGGACCCTGTCTTTCAAAGATAATTCATAAAAATCCAAATAACATCACAGATCTTCATTGTAAAGGGTTTAAACACTGTTTTCCATGCTTGTTCAATGAACCATAAACAATTAATGAACATGCACCTGCGGAAAGGTAGTTAAGACACTTACAGTTTACAGACAGTAGGCAATTAAGATCACAGATATGAAAACTTAGGACACTAAAGAGGCCTTTCTACTGACTTTGAAAAACACCAAAAGAAAGATGCCCAGGGTCCCTGCTCATCTGCGTGAATGTGTCTTAGACATGCTGCAAGGAGGCATGAGGACTGCAGATGTGGCCAGGGCAATAAATTGCAGTGTCCGTACTATGAGATGCCTAAGACAGCGCTACAGGGAGACAGGACGGACAGCTGATTGTCCACGCAGTGGCAGACCACTTGTAACAACACCTGCACAGGATCAGTACATCTGAACATCACACCTGTGGGACAGGTGCAGGATGGCAACAACAACTGCCCGAGTTACACCAGGAACGCACAATCCCTCCATCAGTGCTCAGACTGTCCGCAATAGGCTGAGAGAGGCTGGACTGAGGGCTTGTAGGCCTGTTGTAAGGCAGGTCCTCACCAGACATCACCGGCAACAACGTCGCCTATGGGCACAAACCCACCATCGCTGGACCAGACAGGACTGGCAAAAAGTGCTCTTCACTGACAAGTCGCAGTTTTGTCTCACCAGGGGTGATGGTCGGATTTGCATTTATCTCCGAAGGAATGAGCGTTACACCGAGGTGATTTGGAGGTGGAGGGTCTGTCATGGTCTGGGGCGGTGTGTCACAGCTTCATCGAACTGAACTTGTTATCATTGCAGGCAATCTCAATGCTGTGCGTTACAGGGAAGACATCCTCCTCCCTCATGTGGTACCATTCCTGCAGGCTCATCCTGACATGACCCTCCAGCATGACAATGCCACCAGCCATACTACTCGTTCTGTGCGTGACTTCCTGCAAGACAGGAATGCATGTGTTCTGCCATGGCCAGTGAAGAGCCCGGATCTCAATCCCATTTAGCATGTCTGGGACCTGTTGGATTGGAGGGTGAGGGCTAGGGCCGTTCCCCCGAGAAATGTCCGGGAACTTGCAGGTGCCTTGCTGGAAGAGTGGGTAACATCTCACAGCAAGAACTGGCAAATCTGGTGCAGTCAATGAGGAGGAGATGCACTGCAGTACTTAATGCAGCTGGTGGCCACACCAGATACTGACTGTTACTTTTGATTTTGACCCCCCCGTTTGTTCAGGGACACATTATTCCATTTCTGTTAGTCACATGTCTGTGGAACTTGTTCAGTTTATGTCTCAGTTGTTGAATCTTGTTATGTTCATACAAATATTTACACATGTTAAGACAGTGTGAGGACATTTATTTTTTTGCTGAGTTTACATGGACCAAAAAGAGTTCTAACGAGAACCAAACGGTTTCTACATGGAACCAAAAGGGTTCTCCTACATGGACAGCTGAAGAATCCTTTTAAGGTCTAGATAGCACCATTTATAGCTACAGAGAGTACCATAGCCACTGGAGAATAAGGTGTATGAACTTGCATGACTGTTCTTACCTGGTATGCGTGGTCAGTGCGAATATGGCAGAGCGTGGAGGGAGCTGATTGGCTGAGCAGGGTGGGGGCGTGGCCATGTGTCCCCCTCATGGCGATGTGGGAGGGCTCAGAACGAGGGAGACAGGTGGTGAGGGAGACAGGTGGGAAAATGGGGGGAGGGCCGGAGGTGGTGGGGGAGGTGGGCGTGAGGCTGGATAAGCCCTCTGATAGGCTGTCCATGTTGACCTCGATCTCCGAGTAGTAGAAGTCCTCCTCCCCGTCGCTGTAGTCCGAGTCGCAGTTCCGCCTGCATTGCAGGAGGGTGACATATGTGAAGTAGCTTATAATGAAAGCTTATAATGCCTTATAATCACATTCATTGCCCATCATATATTCAGTCAATATACCACCTCATAATACTCTACAGCTGCATTAATAAGGTGTTATGAAAATGCTTATAAGGCATTTTAATTCTTCATACTAAGCCACTACAAGCTTTATAATGAGTAGCTGAGTCTTCTCTAACCAGCAGAGGGCAGTGATACACAGGCCTCAGAGCCACTGAGCTTATGGACTTGATTGGTCAAAGCCTTTAATGACTGATAGAGAGTGCAGGATAGCAACAGGAGGCTATAAAAACACACCAGCGAAACCTCCTCATGTGTTGATATGCTTCCCTCCTCCACCCTGCTTCCCTTTGTAAGTGGATCCTAGACTAACAAACGTAATCATATTAAGAAGTCATAACAAACAGAGCCCATGGAGAGACAGAGCTTCCAATGTAGCACATACTCCACAATACTAGCTCCTCACTGGTAGTAGATATTCTGACCAAACTTCAGCTAATAGAGTGAACTGTATTCTATCTGGTATTTTGTATGTTATTAGGATCCCCATTAGCTGTTGCGAAAGCAGCAGCTACTCTTCCTGTGGTCCACACAAAACATGAAACATGACATAATACAGAACATTAATAGACAACATCAGCTGAAGGACAGAACTACATCAATTTAGCTATGTAGCCTACATATTAATACATACACACAAACTATCTAGGTCAAATAGGGGAGAGGTGTTGCTTTATCTGTTTTTTAAAACCAGGTTTGCTGTTTATTTGAGCAATATGAGATGGGAGTTCCATGCAATAATGGCTCTATAAAATAAATATCTGCTCTCTTATTGGTCCTCATGTGATCTGAGTGCAGTGATTGCTTACAACAATTACCCATTCAACAATTGTGATTCCATATCTACAGCAGTTGACCTGTATCTGGCTCTGTGGTTGATTGGTGCCTTACCCCAGGTGGACGGTTCGGATGTGTCGCTGGATCCCTGAAGAGGTGCTGAGGACCTTTTCACAGTTCTTCCACAAGCACTTGAACATCACCTTCATGGAGTTCTGAAACACAACATAAGAGAAAACAGTCAGTGCTATTGTAATGATCAGACCTGGGATCAAATACTATTTCAGGTATTTCAATTAGTTTTCAATACATTTCAAAACAAGTATACAGATAACTTTTATTTGAAAAAAAAAGTAGTTGAAAATCAGAATGCATTTAACCCAGGTATTAAAAAATTGTATTTGAAATAAGTATTTAAAAATACCTTCAAATACAATTTGGTCAACTATTTATTTTCTCTCACAAACAACCATTCAAATACTCAAATAAAAGTAGGCTACTAGTTTTGGCATGTCTATTTGAAAATACTTAAATACACAGGAAAAAATATTTAATTAAAGAAAGCCTCTACTAGTCGAAACGCGTTGCAGTTGTGCGTCCTGATGTACTATGCTGATTCCTGTATTATGTATTATTTTGTAAATATACTGAAAAAATATATAAACACAAAATGAAACAATTTCTGAGATTTTGAATATAAGGAAATCAGTCAATTTCAATAAATAAATTAGGCCCTAATCTATGGATTTCCCATGAAAAGCAGGGGCGCAGCCAAGGGTGGGCCTGGGAGGGCATAGGCCCACACACTTGGGAAACAGGCCGACCCACAGAGGTGGGCCAATTAGAATGAGTTTTTCCCCACAAAGGGGCTTTATTACAGACAGAAATACTCCTCAGCCAAATTCTCTAAAATGATGTTGGAGGCGGCTTATGGTAGAGAAATTAACATTCAATTATCTGGCAACAGCTCAGGTGGACATTCCTGCAGTCAGCATGCCAATTGCACGCTTCCTCAAAACTTGAGACTTCTGTGGCATTGTGTTGTGTGACAAAGCTGCACATTTTAGAGTAACCTTTTATTGTCCCCAGCACAAGTTGCACCTGCGTATTTATCACGCTCATTAATCAGCTTCCTGATATACGACAACTGTCAGGTGGATGGATTATTTTGACAAAGGATACAATGCTCACTAGCAGGGATGTAAAGACATTTTGCACAACATTTGAGAGAAATAAGCTTTTTGAGCCTATGGAACATTTCTGGGATATTTTATATTTTACACTGGAAGGATACACAGAGAGTGAGGTAACAAAAACAAAAGAAAAGGAAAAAGACCACTGGACCAGTACACAGAATATTAGACAAGCAGAAAAAGACCATTGGACCAGTACACAGAATATAAGACAAGCAGAAAAAGACCATTGGACCAGTACACAGAATATTAGACAAGCAGAAAAAGACCATTGGACCAGTACACAGAATATAAGACAAGCAGAAAAAGACCATTGGACCAGTACACAGAATATTAGACAAGCAGAAAATGACCATTGGACCAGTACACAGACTATTAGACAAGCAGAAAAAGACCATTGGACCAGTACACAGACTATTAGACAAGCAGAAAAAGACCATTGGAACAGTACACAGAATATTAGACAAGCAGAAACAGACCATTGGACCAGTACACAGACTATTAGACAAGCAGAAAAAGACCATTGGACCAGTACACAGAATATTAGACAAGCAGAAAAAGACCATTGGACCAGTACACAGACTATTAGACAAGCAGAAAAAGACAATTGGACCAGTACACAGACTATTAGACAAGCAGAAAAAGACCATTGGACCAGTACACAGACTATTAGACAAGCAGAAAAAGACCATTGGACCAGTACACAGACTATTAGACAAGCAGAAAAAGACCATTGGAACAGTACACAGACTATTAGACAAGCAGAAAAAGACCATTGGACCAGTACACAGACTATTAGACAAGCAGAAAAAGACCATTGGACCAGTACACAGACTATTAGACAAGCAGAAAAATACCATTGGACCAGTACACAGACTTTAATATAAGCAGGCCTTAGACAGTGACCCTGATTGAATGTGGTCATGATCTCTACTTTGGGCTTTGACTGACAGACACACATACAGGCGTTCAACCTCTCAACAATATAAGCAAGTGTTTAGGAAGCTGTTAACATCTTCAAATCGGAAAAAGTAAAACCTCAAAATAAGTATTTTAAACCTATATCAATCCCTTCTTTCCTCACATGCAGACTAAGGACATAGACAGAGCTGTGTTTTTCAGACTCTTATTTTCCCAGGCAGGGAGAAATGTGTTGGGACCTGCATCAGTAGTAATGACAGGCAGTGGGCGTAGGCTCTCCACCTTTTAACAGCTTCCAGAAAGGGAGAGACAGAGCGCGAGTGAGTGAGTGAGTGAGTGAGTGAGTGAGTGAGTGAGTGAGTGAGTGAGTGAGAGAGAGAGAGAGAGAGAGAGAGAGAGGGGTGGGTGGGAGAGAGAGAGAGAGAGAGGGATAGGAGAGGGGTGGGAGAGAGAGAGAGAGATAGAGAGGGGTGGGAGAGAGAGAGAGAGGGAGAGAGAGAGAGAGAGAGAGGGGGGGGGGTGGGAGAGAGAGAGAGAGAGAGAGAGAGAGAGAGAGAAAGAGAGAGAGAGGAGTGGGAGAGAGAGAAACTAAAAGACAAACTATAGAACAGGCTTATCAGCGGCTGATCAAATTAACGCTTTATACAGTCTATATTCTTATGCAATCCACACAATGCATAACACACAACAGCTCTAATGGCACTGGGAAACATAGGAATCATTTTCAGTGTTTCATAACGGAAAATCTGCAGCGTCTCAACAAACATTGACATATCCCTTAATGCCAAAAGTGTTTTCCTTTCGTTGTAACACTGTTACAGCAACACTGTAGTGATTAACACATTCCCTAAGCCTTTTATAGTACGACTATAAAGTATAGTATAGTATGACTCCTCTACATAGTCAGATACATGTAGGATCTACATTTGATCACCCTGTTGCAGGAGAACTTTCCTACAATGCAGGAAATGTTAAGCTTGTAGTTTATTTGAGGTCTAAAAAGGCTTCTGAAGTTGTCAATTTCCACTTTGAAATGTCAAACTTGATTTTCCCTTACGAAAAATGTATCAACCCCTATAAAAATGTCCATTAATTATAATCCATGTAATAATTCACATTTCCTGTTGCTGCAGGATTATTTTCCTGCTGTAGCAAACTGGCTCAAATTAAGACCCTACATCTGTTGTACTCAACTCCACACAGTCAGATGCCCTTCAGCTACGGGACTACAGAGGCTGCTGCTGTCTGCCAGTCAGGACTTAGCTAGGCAGCTTGTCATGGCCAACTACACTGAACCACCACAGTAAACTGCCTGTTAGGTTTACCCAGGGCAGGTTTATACACAAGGCATCCAAACTGTAATGATTTTATCTACAACCAGCTATTCATTAACAACCACACATGCATGTCAGTGCAAGTCTCATTGAGATGGCCTCCCAAGTCCTTGTGTACAGTTGATGGAATTTTTACAGTTTGTCTAGCACTGTGAAATGTTCTGTCACATCTTTACAAGTGAGGCTGAAGAATAAACATCAAACATTAAAATAAGACGTTAAATTTAACGGATGACTTGACAAATGAGCACAATCCTTTGGTCCTGTAACTAGGGCTGTGGTGCCATGACATTTCATCAGCCGGTAATTGACAGTTAATTAACATGAACACATTTGGCATCTCCTGGTTTCCACACATTTTAAAAGCCATTTTAAAAAGTATAATAAATCCATGTAATATAGCCTACACCTTCATAATAAATCCATTACATATTTTAGACTAAAGAAGTAATGAAGAAGAAAATGTAGTCTATTTCTGAAGAAAGTAATAGCATACTTATGTTCGGTCCGGATGTGGCTATGTTAGGTCCGGATGTGGCTATGTTAGGTCCTGATGTGGCTATGTTAGGTCCTGATGTGGCTATGTTAGATCCGGATGTGGCTATGTTAGGTCCTGATGTGGCTATGTTAGGTCCTGATGTGGCTATGTTAGGTCCTGATGTGGCTATGTTAGGTCCGGATGTGGCTATGTTAGATCCGGATGTGGCTATGTTAGGTCCTGATGTGGCTATGTTAGGTCCTGATGTGGCTATGTTAGGTCCTGATGTGGCTATGTTATGTCCGGAAGTGGCTATGTTAGGTCCTGATGTGGCTCTGTTAGGTCTGGATGTGGCTATGTTAGATCCAGATGTGGCTATGTTAGGTCCTGATGTGGCTATGTTAGGTCCTGATGTGGCTATGTTAGATCCGGATGTGGCTATGTTAGGTCCTGATGTGACTATGTTATGTCCGGAAGTGGCTATGTTAGGTCCTGATGTGGCTACGTCAGGTCCGGAAGTGGCTATGCCAAATGGCTGTGGGCTACACTAGTTCATTTAGCAGACAAGATTTGCTTATAATTCCCACAGCCAAGATTGACTTAAAATTCCATGGCAGTATTTTATAGTATTATATAATATGAAAAATACTAATGAACAAAGCTGAAAAAAATTCTCCAAACGATTTGAGGAAGTGCGCACATGCGGCTTTTCTGTGTGGAGCGGTTAACAAAGAAATAGGTACTCCTAAACACTTCATTTAGAGTTATTAATGTAACTGTAGATGTCCTACAAATGTTTGGCTATATGTTTTGATTTGTAATACATTGTAAGGTTGCATGACGAGACTAATGATGATTTGAAAAGTCACTTGAAAGGCATGAGCTCTGCTTAGTTTTTTTGAGCAGACAGTACACACTACATCAGTCACTCATTCACAATTTGACAAGCACTTGATAATGCCTTGAATTGTATGGTGGTGTCCCCTTTGTGGCCGTAATGCACCCTAAAAAAAATCCATGCCTTTTGCAGCCTGGAGTGCTGCGTTGTGCCCTTGGCCCTGAGTGTGCTACGCAATCCGAAGCACCTCTCAGTCACATGGCTCTCCGTCACATGATCGGATCTTTCTGACAGGCTACAAGTGAAGACAGACACATCGGGGACACAACTGCGCGTGTCTTTATCCATTTCCGAGCTACATATTGAAGATATTGGAAGAACTGTCCATATTTAATTTTCATCAGCCAACAAGATGAGTAGGCCTAACAAACAGAAAAAGCACTAGCCTATGTCAATCTACTATCCCCCATAGTACAAAAGTCGACCTATTCTATATTGTGCAAGTTAATTATACGTGAAATAATCTGTCCGTAAACAATTGCTGGAAAAGTTACTTGTTTCATGCACAAAGTAGATGTTATGGCTTTACACCCCCTGCTATAATGTGGATAAAGAGATACTTGTCTAACAGAACACAGAGGGTGTTCTTTAATGGAAGCCTATCAAATATAATCCAGTTAGAATCAGGAATTCCCCAGGATACAGTGCCTTGCGAAAGTATTCGGCCCCCTTGAACTTTGCGACCTTTTGCCACATTTCAGGCTTCAAACATAAAGATATAAAACTGTATTTTTTTGTGAAGAATCAACAACAAGTGGGACACAATCATGAAGTGGAACGACATTTATTGGATATTTCAAACTTTTTTAACAAATCAAAAACTGAAAAATTAGGCGTGCAAAATTATTCAGCCCCCTTAAGTTAATACTTTGTAGCGCCACCTTTTGCTGCGATTACAGCTGTAAGTCTTTACAGCTGTAAGTCTGTAAGTCTTTAAGAAATGGCTATCTTCTTGCCACTCTTCCATAAAGGCCAGATTTGTGCAATATACGACTGATTGTTGTCCTATGGACAGAGTCTCCCACCTCAGCTGTAGATCTCTGTAGTTCATCCAGAGTGATCATGGGCCTCTTGGCTGCATCTCTGATCAGTCTTCTCCTTGTATGAGCTGAAAGTTTAGAGGGACGGCCAGGTCTTGGTAGATTTGCAGTGGTCTGATACTCCTTCCATTTCAATATTATCGCTTGCACAGTGCTCCTTGGGATGTTTAAAGCGTGGGAAATCTTTTTGTATAAAAATACGGCTTTAAACTTCTTCACAACAGTATCTCGGACCTGCCTGGTGTGTTCCTTGTTCTTCATGATGCTCTCTGCGCTTTTAACGGACCTCTGAGACTATCACGGTGCAGGTGCATTTATACGGAGACTTGATTACACACAGGTGGATTGTATTTATCATCATTAGTCATTTAGGTCAACATTGGATCATTCAGAAATCCTCACTGAACTTCTGGAGAGAGTTTGCTGCACTGAAAGTAAAGGGGCTGAATAATTTTGCACGCCCAATTTTTCAGTTTTTGATTTGTTAAAAAAGTTTGAAATATCCAATAAATGTCGTTCCACTTCATGATTGTGTCCCACTTGTTGTTGATTCTTCACAAAAAAATACAGTTTTATATCTTTATGTTTGAAGCCTGAAATGTGGCAAAAGGTCGCAAAGTTCAAGGGGGCCGAATACTTTCGCAAGGCACTGTAGCTGTTTAGGCCCCTTGCTTTTTTCAATTTTTACTAAAGACATGCCACTGACTTTGAGTAAAGCCAGTGTGTCTATGTATGAGGATGACTCAACACTATACACATCAGCCACTACAGCGATTGAAATGACTGCAACACTCAACAAAGAGCTTTAGTTAGTTTCAGAGTGTGTGGCAAGGAATAAGTTAGCCCTAAATATTTCTAAAACTAAAAGCATTGTATTTGGAACAAAACACTCACTAAACCTCAACTAAATCTTGTAATAAACAATGTGGAAATTGAGCAAGTTGAGATGACAAAACTGCTTGGAGTAACACTAGATTGCAAACTGTCATGGTCCAAACATATTGATACAATAGTAGCTAAAATGGGGAGAAGTCTGTCAATAATAAAGTGATGCTCTGCCTTCTTAACAACACTATCAACAAGGCAGGTCCTACAGGCCCTAGTTTTGTCGCACCTTGACTACTGTTCAGTCATGTGGTCAGGTGCCACAAAAAAAGGACTTAGGAAAATTGCAATTGACTCAGAACAGGGCAGCCCGGCTGGCCCTTGGATGTACACAGAGAGCTAATATTAATAATATGCATGTCAATCTCTCCTGGCTAAAAGTGGAGGAGAGATTGACTTTATCACTACTTTTATTTATGTTGAATGCACCGAGCTGTCTGTCTAAACTACTGGCACACAGTTCGGACACCCATGCATACCCCACAAGACATGCCACAAGAGGTCTCTTCACAATCCCCAAGTCCATAACAGACTATGGGAGGAGCACAGTACTACATAGAGCCATGACTACATGGAACTCTATTCCACATCAAGTAACTCATGCCAGCAGTAAAATTAGATTTGAAAAACACCTTATGGAACAGCAGGGACTGAAGCAATACAAACGTTTCAACAGACACATGCATACACACACACACACACGATAACATACACACTATACATACATATGGATTTAGTACTGTCGATATGTAGTAGTGGTGGAGTAGGGGCCTGAGGGCACACAGTGTGTTGTGAAATCTGTGAATGTTTTTAAAGTGGTATAGACTGCCTTAGTTTTGCTGGACCTCAGGAAGAGTAGCTGTTGCTTTGGCAGCATCTTAGTCCTGTATTGAAACTTTGCCTGTTTGATGGTTTCTTATAAGTGTCCGGATTAGTGTCCAGCTCCTTGTAAGCGGCAGCTATAGCTTTTAGCTTGGTGCGGATGTTTTCTGTAATTCATGGCTTCTGGTTGGGATATGTATGTACGGTCCCTTTGGGGACGACATTGTCGATGCACTTATTGATGTAGGTGGTATACTCCTCAATGCCATTGGATGAATCACGGAACATATTCCTGTCTGTGCTAGTAAAACAGTACTGTAGCGTAGCATCCACATCATCTGATAACTTCCGTATTGAGCAAGTCACTGGTACTTCCTGCTTTAGTTTTTGCTTATGAGCAGGATTCAGGAGAATAGAATTATGGTCAGATTTGCAAATGGAGGACGAGGGAGAGCTTTTTATGCGTCTCTGTGTGTGGAGTAAAGGTGGTCTAGAGTTTTTTTTCATCTGGTTGCACATGTGACATGCTGGTAAAAATTAGGTAAAAAGGATTTAAGTTTCCCTGCATTAAAGTCCCCGGCCACTAGGAGCGCCGCTTCTGGATGAGCATTTTCTTGTTTGCTTATGGCCTTATACAGCTTGTTGAATGCGGTCATAGTGCCAGCGTTGGTTTCTGGTGGTAAATAAAAACGCATGTGAAAAATATAGATGGAAACTCTCTTGGTAGATAGTGTGGTCTACAGCTTATCATGAGGAACTCTACCTCAGGCAAGCAATACCTTGAGACTTGCTGAACCCCTCCGGTCTCCACTCCTATATATGAGCCTCTCCAGTCTTCACTCCTATATCTGTATCTGAGCCCCTCCATTCTCTACTCCTATATATGAGCCCCTCCAGTCTCCACTCCTATATATGAGCCCCTCCAGTCTCCACTCCTATATATGAGCCCCTCCAGTCTCCACTCCTATATATGAGCCCCTCCAGTCTATGAGCCCCATCCAGTCTCCACACCTATATAAGCCCCTCCAGTCTCCACTCCTATATATGAGCCCCTCCAGTCTCCACTCCTATATATGAGCCCCTCCAGTTTCCACTCCTATATCTGTCACAGTGGAGTAATGAGATTCTTCTCCCTCTCTCAGCTACCTACAGCTGAAGCATCATATTCTCTCCTTTTAGTCCTTCCCTACCTCCCTCCTTCTTTCCAAAACTCTTCTTATTCCCCCCCTTCTCTCTTCCCCCATCCCAAATCTCTTTTTACACCCACTCCTTCCTTTCTAAACTATCTTTTTACACCCACTCCTTCCTTTCTAAACTCTCTTTTTACACCCAATCCTTCCTTTCTAAACTCTCTTTTTACACCCAATCCTTCCTTTCTAAACTCTCTTTTTACACACACTCCTTCCTTTCTAAACTCTCTTTTTACACCCACTCCTTCCTTTCTAAAATCTCTTTTTACCCCCACTCCTTCCTTTCTAAACTCTCTTTTTACACCCACCCCTTCCTTTCTAAACTCTCTTTTTACACCCACTCCTTCCTTTCTAAACTCTCTTTTTACACCCACTCCTTCCTTTCTAAACTCTCTTTTTACACCCAATCCTTCCTTTCTAAACTCTCTTTTTACACCCAATCCTTCCTTTCTAAACTATTTTTACACACAATCCTTCCTTTCTAAACTCTCTTTTTACACACACTCCTTCCTTTCTAAACTCTCTTTTTACACCCACTCCTTCCTTTCTAAACTCTCTTTTTACACCCACTCCTTCCTTTCTAAACTCTCTTTTTACACCCAATCCTTCCTTTCTAAACTCTCTTTTTACACCCAATCCTTTCTTTCTAAACTCTCTTTTTACACCCAATCCTTCCTTTCTAAACTCTCTTTTTACACACCTCCTCCCCTTTCCACCTTCTAACTCCCCTCTTCCTCTCGGAGGTGGGTGAGGGTGCTAATGGCTCTTCTTGATACTGAAACCACATTTACGTCATGGACTGTTTCCACCGCATGAAAAGACAAGGGAAGAAAATGGAGAGCTAGAAGGAAAGAGAGAGTGAGAACACACTCCATCACGCTCAGAGGCATTAAGATTGACAGGCCTTATCTCAGGGCTTGTGTCACAGGATCCTAACGTTGGTTTCAGAGGCCCCAGACACTACTCTGAGTTAGGAATACTACACACCAGGGAAAGGGTTCCTAAATCTATGGGAGCAACTGTTGGCCAATGGCCAATTTCTACTGGGTCGCAGCTTAGGTTTGGCTGTGGCTACAAATATTATTCTCATCTGGAGAGTCCCAAGAACCAAGTAACTGGACTGAATAAATCAAATCGCTGTGATCTATGAACTCATTGGAGATCAGGAGATGAGTATGGAAAAATATTCAGAAGCATTGAGACGAAGCCTCATTACAACCCCCCGACCCCGAGTTGTACCTTTCGCTTCCGGGGTATGGGGTCCACAAACGGAAAGTGAGTGCTCTCTGTGACGTCCTCGATGACGTCATCACCCTGGGATGGGAGCAGGAAGCTCTTGCTGGCATCGTTGGAGAGGGGTGGGGATGGTGTGGAGGGCACTGATTGGTCGCTGGTGTCCCAGCTCCAGTTGCCACTGGTGGAGCTGCTGTAGCTGGTCGACAGCGCCTCCTTCCACCCCCTGCTAGACGACTCCGGAACTGCAGCTGGAGACAGCGAAGGGCCGATCATTACCATGCTATCATAGCCAAGGAGGAAGCCAATCTGAGAATTTAGCTTTAATTCACTTATTACTCTAAAAACCTTGTCACAAAATGTGTTTTGCATTGCCTTGTGGTGAAACATAATGACAAATAAGAGGTAGAGCCTCCTAGCAGGATGAGGTGTGTGTTGGGGATTTTATTAACTCATATGAATCAATGACTGAGTGGTCCATGGGGGCCAGTGTAGATGAGAAGGATCCTACAGAGAATAGAGTCATAGGAGTGTTGTCTTAGGGAAGATTAACATCTTATCCCTCAAAGACGTTAAGCACAACAGCACAACAATGAAACCAGGGGAAAGAAAATAAGATATTGGACGGAAAACAGGTACAGTTGAATCATGTACTGTATGAATAGAGTTTGATGACATTTCTGAATTATCATGAAAATGTAATACAGCTTTGCCCTTTCTCCCCACATACAGCACAGTATACCCTCCCAGCACCTAATACAGTGCATTCGGAAAGTGTTCAGACCCCTTCACCTTTTCCACATTCCACAACCTTACTCAAAAATGTATTAAATTGCCCCCCCCCCCCCCCTCATCAATCTACAAACAATGCCCCATAATGACAAAGCAAAAACTGTTTTTTGACATTTTTCAAATGTATTACAAATAAAAACTGTAATATCACATTTACACAGGAATTCAGACCCTTTACTCAGTACTTTGTTGAAGTACCCCAGTCAAACGTCCTGAGCGCTCTGGTGCAGATTTTCCTCAACGATCTCTGTACTCTGCTCTGTTCATCTTTCCCTCAAACCCGACAAGTCTCCCAGTCCCTGCCGCTGAAAAACATCCCAACAGCATGATGCTGCCACCACCATGCTTCACCGTAGGGAAGGTGCCAGGTTTCCTCCAGACGTGACACTTGGTATTCAGGCAAAATACTTCAATCTTTGTTTCATCATACCAGACCATCTTGGTTTCATCAGACCAGACAATCTTGGTCTGAGAGTCCTGTAGGTGCCTTTTGGCAAACTCCAAGTGGGCTGTCATGTGCCTTTTACTGAGGAGTGGCAACCGTCTGGCCACTCCACCATAAAGGCCTGATTGGTGGAGTGCTGTAGAGATGTTATTCTAGAAGGTTCTCCCATCTCCACAGAGGAACTCTGGAGCATCGGGTTCTTGGTCAACTCCCTGACCAAGGCCCTTCTCCCCCGATTGCTCAATTTGGCCGGGCGGCCAGCTCTAGGAAGAGTGTTGGTGGTTCCAAACTTCTTGCATTTAAGAATGATGGAGGCCACTGTGTTCTTGGGGACCTTCAATGCTGCAGAAATTGTTTGGTACCCTTCCCCAGATCTGTGCCTCGACACAATCCCGTCTCGGAGCTCTATGGACATTTCCTTTGACCTCATTTCCTTTGACCTTCCTTTGACCTCATGGCTTGGTTTTTATCTCTGACATGCACTGTCAGCTGTGGGACCTTAAATAGACAGGTGTGTGCCTTTCCAAATCATGTCCAATCAATTGAATTTACCACAGGTGGACTCCAATCAAGTTGTAGAAACGTCAACTGTGATCAATGGAAACAGGATGCACCTGATCTCAATTTAAAGTCTCATAGCAAAGGGTCTGAATACTTACAGTACCAGTCAAAAGTTTGGACACACCTTCTCATTCAAGGGTTTTTCTTTATTTCTACTATTTTCTACATTGTAAAATAATAGTGAAGACATCAAAACTATGAAATAACACATATGGAATCATGTAGTAACCAAAAACATGTTAAACAAATCAAAATGTATTTTATATTGGAGATTCTTCAAAGTAGCTACCCATTGCCTTGATGACAGCTTTGCACACTCTTGGCATTCTCTCAAACAGCTTCATGAGGCAGTCACCTGGAATGCATTAAAAGTACATTTGTGGATTTCTTTCCTTCTTTAATGCATTTGAGCCAATCAGTTGTGTGTGACAAGGTAGGGGTGGTATACGCAAGATAGCCCTATTATGGCAAGAACAGCTCAAATAAGCAAAGAAAAACAACAGTCCATCATTACTTTAAGACATGAAGGTCAGTCACCGCAGAAAAAAACATCAAGCGCTGTGGTGAAATTAGCTCTCTTGAGGAACGACACAGGAAAGGAAGACCCAGAGTTACCTCTGCTGCAGAGGATAAGTACATAGAGTTAACAGCACCTCAGATTGCAGCCCAAATAAATGTTTCACAGAGTTCAAGTAACAGACACATCTCAACATCAACTGTTCAGAGGAGACTGCATGAATCAGGCATTCGTGGTCAAATTGCTGCAAAGAAACCACTACTGAAGGATGAGTTCAAATTAGATTTTTGGTTCCAACGTCTGTGTCTATGTGAGATGCAGAGTAGGTGAACGGATGATCTCCGCATGTGTGGTTCCCACTCTGAAGCATGGAGGAGGAGGTGTGATGGTGCTTTGCTGGTGACATCCTCTGGGATTTATTTAGAATTCAAGGCACACTTAACCAGTATGGCTACCGGAGCATTTTCCAGCAATACGCTATCCCACCTGGTTTGCGCTTAGTAGAGTTGCAAAGGGTCGGAAACGTTTCTGGAAAAATTTCTGGAAATTTTCTGTGGAAAGTTAAGCCCTGGAATTTGGGGAATTTTGCTTAAATACATAAAAAAAACACGATAGCTTATAACAGTGAATTTCTTTTGTGGGATACACATAAGGCAATTCTAGGTCTTGTGGCATATTTTGGTTAAACTATCCCCAATTCAATGGAATTGCAACCCTCTGCATGCACAGTGCATTCTTCCATCACATGCACAGCTGATTCTCAAGATCTTGCACACTAATGAGATGCTATTGAGCCCACACTACTACACTATCCGAGCCAAGGAATACATACTTTCAGGTAAGTTTTTATTATAATACTGGGTGGGGAGCATATATTTTATGTGACATACATGATTTTTTTGTTAACTAGTAAATCGTAACAATTTCTGCTAGATAGTTTTTGCTACCATGTGTGTTTTAGCTTGCTTGAGTCTGCGAACTGAGGAGTGTTAATTCACCTGCTTCCATACATGTATCTTACAAAGGAGTTGTTTAATCTAACTGCTTATCTATTTATCTGTACATGGAAATATCCCCATTAATTCCCACTGAAAGTTTCCACCTCTAAATATTCCCCAAAATGTGCAACCCTAGCACTTAGTGGGACTATCATTTGTTTTTCAACAGGACAACGACCTAAAACACACCTCCAGGCTGTGTAAGGGCTATTTGACCAAGGAGAGGGATAGAGTGCTGCATCAGATGACCTGGCCTCCACAATCACCAATTGAGATGGTTTGGGATGAGTTGGACTGCAGAGTGAAAGAAAAGAAGCCAACAGGTGCTCAGCATATGTGGGAACTCCTTCAAGACTGTTGGAAAATCATTCCTCATGAAGCTGGTTGAGAGAATGCCAAGAGTGTGCAAAGCTGTCATCAAGGCAATGGGTGGCTACTTTGAAGAATCTAAAATCTAAAATAAATGTAGTTTTGTTTAACACTTTTTTGGTTACTACATGATTCCATATGTGTTATTCATAGTTTTGAAGTCTTCACTATTATTCTACAATGTAGAAAATAGTAAAAATAAAGAAAAACCCTTGAATGAGTAGGTGTGTCCAGACTTTTGACTGGTACTGTATCTAAATAAGGTATTTCTGTTTTTAATTTGTTATATTTCTGTTTTACATTTGCAAAAAATTACAAAAACCTGCTTTCGCTTTGTCATTATGGGGTATTGTGTGTAGATTAATGAGATGTTTTTAAAAAATGTTTTTTTTAGAATAAAGCTGTAACGTAACAAAATGTTGAAAAAGTCAAAGGGTCTGAATACTTTCCGAATTCACTGTATGTTGTGGATGAACCCACTTGAATCAATAACATATCTAAACTGTGGAGATGGGGACAAGAGTGGTTAAATACAGTATATTTACAGTATACTGTAGATTTAGGGAAGGGGAAAAATGTTAATGGATAGGTTTTAACCACAATGGATCCCGGCCAGGCTTACATAGGGAGTCGTTTTCCAAAGTCACACTGACCCAGCCACACGTGACCCTAATGTGTGTTTCAACACAGTGGCTATGTACCAGCCCTCATCTCCTCACCTCAGAATGATCAGAACATCTAATGAACAATAGGGGAAAATGGATGTGGATTTAGAGGTACAGTAGGTTTGTAGGGTTGCCAGCCCTCCTGGTTTGGCCTGGGGTCTCCTGGAAACAGCCTTATTCCTTCTGGCGAGCAGTACAGCTGTTAATGCCTAAATGAAATTAATATATTAAGTGTGAGGAAGGTCTTTTATAATCTGTATAACCCAGTCATCTGGTTCTGAGTTGACAAGCCCTAGTATAGAGGTCATTTTTAGTCATTTATCAATAGAGGGTGATGATAAAAAAATTAGGAATTTCTGGTAAAACCGATAAACAAGTGTCCTCTCCCCTCTCTTATCCCTCTATCCCTCTCGTTTTCTCTATAAAACAAAGAGCAGTCAGCTTAATGGCACTCCCAGGAGTTGCCGTGTTCCCTGATTAAAAATAAAAACTTAATAAAAATAGCATAAAGTGGTGTGGTAAAAAAACAACAGCAAAAGAAAATCAACTCAGAAACAATTTTATTTTATTTTTTCATTAGTCCACTGTTGCTGTTGTCAGGAGTCAAGTTTATAAGATATTGGGTTTTCAAGAAGCCAAGTGTCAAGCTGCAAAATGCTATCTTGAAAACTTGACTGCTTTTGAGACTAAATCAACAGTGGACTAATGAAGAGATCGTGGACTTACCAAAAGATAGACTTACCAAAAGATAGTTTTTGAGTGGATATTCCCTTTAAGGCTAAATATAGAGGGACAATTCTGACACATGGGCCCATTTCACCAGTCCCA